>NW_027331957.1:868688-992885 GCF_048418815.1 Hemitrygon akajei
CTTCATTCCATTGTGGTGCTGATACCTGTGACTTATGCTTCTGCATCTCAGAGTGAAGTATGATTCCAATCCTACGTTTTCAGTTAAAGGACTTCTAGCTGTTCACCCTCACACTTAGAAATCCTGACTCACTAACAGAGACGCGACTACCGTCGCTTTCCTCTGTTAGGTGGTCCTCTGCCCAACCCCTGCCAGTATCCAAAAGTGAATTACCTGTTTTTCAGGGGGATAGCCGCAGGGGTACTATGCACTGGCTCCTTAACCGCTGCCACCTTCCTGGCTGTCACACAGTTTCCTCGGCCCTGCCCTCCATCGAGGACATATTGAAGAGGACCGCATCCATCACTGAGGACCCTCACCTCCCGGGAAATGCCCTGTCATCATTCCTACCATCGGGGAGGCGGTACAGGAGCCTGGCATCCCACAGTCAATGATTTAAAACAAGTGACTCCCTTCCACCATCAGATTACTAAATTCCTGAATTCTTGAGCCCCTCGATATTCCCCTATTTTGCTGTGTTTATTAATATTTGTAACTTACATTAAATTTACATCTTTTGCGCAGTACTGATTGTGCACATGATCAACTCTCGGGTTGTATAAGTCACAGACAATAAATCAGATGGTGAATACGGTGGCAAACACGCGATACAGATAGACAGGACATGTGGCACGCTGGTCTTCACTGAGTACAGGAGTCGGGAGGTCGCATTGCAGTTGTACAAGACATCGGTGAGGCCACACTTGGAGTACTGTGTTCGGTTCTGGTCGCCCTGCGACCACAGGGTGGGAGAAGAGGAGGGAGATGGGATAACAGAGAAGGAGGGGTGAAGAAAGCTGCAGGGGGAGAGAAGGATGGGAGAGATTGTGGGAAAGATTACTTGATAGAGTTTCTACAAGATTATGAGAAGGTATAGATGTTGTCTGGTTTGGAGAACAATTTATATGAAGCACGGTTGGCAGAGCTGGGACCTTTCTGTTTGGAGCGTAACAGAATGAGAGGGGACTTGATAGAGGTCTGCAAGATTCTGAGAGGCATAGATAGAGTGGATAGTCAGTACCTGATTCCCAGGGCGCCAATAGCGAACACCAGAGGGCATATGTACAACATTAGGGACGGAAGTTTAGGGGGAGACATGAGGGGTAGGGTTTTTTACACAGAGGGTTATGAGTGCCCGGAATGACTTGCCAGGGACGAGTGGAGGAGTCTAAAACATTAGGGGTATTTAAGAGCCTCTCGGACAGGCACATGATGAAAAAATGGAGGGTTATGGGGGTAGTGAGGGTTTAGTAATTTTATTAAGGATTATATGGGTCGGCTCAACATAGAGGGTTGAAGAGTCTGTACTGTGCTGTACAGTTCTATGGTTTTATGGTTCTATGTTCTTTGGTTCTGTGGAAAGGAGACTGATGGGGAAAGAGCAATGTAGGAGAGTGTTGGGGGGAAGGGGATGCGAGTTGTGGAGGAGAATGGCTGGGGGAGTGACAGAGTGGGTGAAGCGGGGATGTGAGGATGAGGTGGATAAGAGTGGGAAGAGAGACGGGGGAGGAAAGAGGATTGTAATGTGATTCCAGGTGGCTCCGGGGACTCTTAGCAGAGATCCTTGTCCAAATGTGGACGCTTCTCGCAAATGAAACGGTGTTGATTGACTGCAAAGTTCCCTCCGTTCGTGCGAGTCGCAGTTATCGCAGAAGGCGTTTCCGTGTAATCCATGTACATCAGGCTAGAAGCCTCCTCCCTATCAAAGAAGGATAAACAATTTCAACAGGGTGGAAATAGCTCCTGGGGGACGCCCGAGACCATCACTAAACTAATCCCACCGCATCGCCCTTTCCACAGAGCCCCGTGTCCGTCCTTAAAATAATCCCAATGACCCACTTTCTCCTCACAGACTGTATCACTCCCCAAACTGATGTCACAGCCCCGCACACTCCTCCACAGCCCTGTGTCAGAATCTAATCTACGATCGTTGCCCCCTCACTTCCCACAGCCCCGGTGTGCCTCCAAACTAATCGTACTGACTCAGTCCCAATACAGGAACAATCCGAACTCACCCGTCTTCGCATCTTCCAATCCAGTACGTTCTGAATGGATGGACGATGGCGTTGGAAACAACATTCTGCGAAATTAAGCTTTGTCAATTAATGTTAATAAGGAGACTCTCTCAATGTCTGAACCCAGAAATCTGGAATGGGATGGACGAGAAAGAGGAAACTTCACTCTTGTGTCTGACCCCAGGATTTTGTGAAGGGTCGGTGTGGAGGAGCTTCACTCTGTATCTGACGCAGGGTTTAGCGAGATGGGACGGTGCGGAGAGAGTTTTACTCTGCGTCTGAACCACAGAGTGCATGATGGGATTGGGCGAATCCGGCTTTATTCTGTCTGACCCCGGGAGTGTATCATGGGAAGCTGTTGGTGGGAGCTTCAATCTCTCTCAGAACATCGGAGTGTGTGAAAATAGGCTTCGCTCTGCGTCTTACCACGGGAGTCGGTGATTCGATAGCGTGGACGGTGCTTCACAGTGTGTCTGACCCCGGTGAGTGTGTGCTGGGACGGTGTGGATGGAGATTCACTCTGTGTCTGACCCCGGGAGTGTGTGATGGGATGGTGTGGAGGGAGATTCACTCTGTGTCTGACCCCGGAGTGTGTCATGGGACGGTGCGGAGGGAGATTCACTCTGTGTCTGACGCCGGGATTGTGTAATTAGACTGTGTGGGAGGGCGATTCACTCTTGTGCCTGACCCGGGAGCGTGTGATTGGACTGGGTGGAAGGATCTTCTCTCTGTGTCTGACCCCGGAGTGTGTGATTGGACTGTGTGGAGGGCGATTCACTCTTGTGTCTGACCCTGGGAGTGTGTGATGGGACGGCGTGGAGGGAGATTCACTCTGTGTCCGACCACGGGGAGGGGTGTGTGATGGGATGGTGTTGAGTGAGATTCACTCTGTGTCTGACGCCGGGAGTGTGTGATTCGACTGGGTGGAGGGCGATTCACTGTTGTGTCTGACCCCGGGAGATCGTGATGGGACGGTGTGGAGGGAGATTCACTCTGTCTGACCCCGGGAGTGTGTGATGGTTTTAGATATCTCCTCTCTCGGTGTGTGACAATTACCTCCTCTTGTTTTGAATTTATTTTCAGCAGCCTTGCATCAAAGTTGGAACAACGTTCCTTCGCTTCATCGTAAGTTGTTTCCAAAGTAGACATGAAATAACAACGGTCTTCATTTCTGATCCAGTCCAGGGAACACGTTCGATCTGCAAATCAGGTACAAGAAAAAGTGAATAACCCCCCACACCGCCCTTTCACACTACCTCACGTGGTCAGACCCACATTGAATCTCCCTCCACACCGTCCCATCACACACACCCGGAGTCAGTCACAAAGTGAACCTCCCTCCACATTGTCCCGTCACACACTCCCGGGGTCAGACACAGAGTGAATCTCCCTCCACACCGTCCAATCACACACCCCCGGGGTCAGACACAGAGTGAATCTCCCTCCCCACCGTCCCATCACCACAATCCCGGGATCAGACACCGAGTGAATCTCCTTCCACACCATCCTATCACACACTCCCGGAGTCAGACACAGAGTGAATCTCCCCTCCACACCGTCCCATCACACACTCCCGGGGTCAGACACAGAGTGAATCTCCCTCCACATCGTCCAATCACGCACTCCCGGGGTCAGGCACTGTGTGAATCTGTTTCTCCATGGCTTCAGCAAACCTTGCAGCGGTCAGACGTGGAGTGAAGTTTCCTGCACACCATCCTGTCACATTCTTCCGGGGACAGATTCTGGGTGTAACTCCTTCCACACTGTCTCATCTCAAACTCCCGTGGTCAGGCACAGAGTGAAGCTCCCTGCACACCCGCGACATCACACACTCCCTCGGTCAGAGAAGACAATTTAGATCCCTCTCTGAAACGTCCCGTCACAAACCACGTGTTCTCACACAAAGCGAAGTTTAGCCCACAACATCCCATGGCACAGGCACGGGGTCAGGCCCCCTCCACAATATCCAATCACACAATCCGGTGTCACATAGAATGAACGTCCCCCTGCACTGTCCCATCACACAATCCCGTGTTCAGACACAGTGTGAATCCACCTCCACAACTTCCCATCACACTCTCCTGGATCAGTGATAGAGTGAAACTTCCTCCACGCAGCCCCATCACACAGTCACTGGGTCAAACACAGAGTGGATCATCCTCCATACCACCTCTTCACACACTCCCGATGTCAAGCACAGAGTGACGCTTCCTCTCTCTATGCCTGCCCTTTGATGAGGAGCGGGTGAAAGAGGGGATGATGCCTCACCTCTTTTGCTGTCAACAATTCACAGATGTGAGCCTTGGTTTCGTTGACAGATCTGTACTTCGTTTCCATCTCAGTGAACTGGTGACGGAGATCGCTGTGCATTCCTTTAAGAACAGACAGATTAGAGTTGAGCGCAGAAAGCTTAGATTGGTTGGGTTTATGGTAAGGGGCGTGTCGGTGTCACTGGGGTGTTTTTAAATAACAGTTAATTCCTTTCTCTTTATTTATGTCTGACTCCACTCGGAGACCGTTCCACTCACCATGGACCGAGAGTCCGATCACAATCACGATGAGGGCGGACATGATTAGGCAGAGCAGGCAGATCTGACGGTTCCGTCTATTTCCGATGTTCTGTTTCGGCTCCTGTTCAGGAGCAGCTGTAGAGAGACAATATGACTATAAGCCGTAAGATATGGAGCATTCGGCCAAGATACAAACCATTCGGCCCTCGAGTCTACTCCGTCATACAGTCATGTCGTAATCCAATTCTTCCAGTCTTTCCCGCTCCCCTGCCTTCTCCCCCATGCCCTTTGATGACCTGGAGAATCATGAACCTATTTGTCTCTGTTTTAAATGCACTCAGTGAATTGGCCTCCACAGCCCCCTCGTGGCAACAATTTCCACAGATTTACCACGTCTGACTAAAGTAATTTCTCTGCATCTCCGTTCTAAATGGACATCCTTCAATCCTGAATTTGTGTCCTCTTGTCCTAGACTCCCCTAACATGGGAAATAACTTGCCATATCTAATCTGTTCAGGACTTTTAACATTCGGAATGTTTCCTCGAGCTCTTCCCTCATTCTCCTGAAATCCAGGGAATGCAGCCCAAGAGCTGCCAGGACGTTCCTCATACGGTAACCCTTTCATTCCTGGAATCATTCTCGTGAATCTCTCTGAACTTTGGGCATTGTCAGAATATCCTTTTAAAAATAAGGAGCACAGAACGGCACACAATACTCCAGGTGTGGTGTCACGAGTGTCTTTAGAGCCCCAACATCACATCACTGCCCTTATACCCTGTAACTCTAGAATTGATTGCGAACATTGCATTCCGCTTGTGCATCACCGACTCAACCCGAAGGTTAACCTTTAGGGTATTTTGCACAAGGATTCATTTGCCGCATCCTGCCGTATATTTCCCTGAGAACAAAGAGTTACCAATTAATGCTTCCATTTTCCTGCCAGATAGCTTCATAATTCCCCTCACTCCAATTAAACGCTTTCCTAACGTGTCTGTCCCGATCCCTCTCTATGCTATTTTAAGGGAAATAGAATTGTGGACTTGGACCCGAATATCCCCCTGATCCTCCACACTGCCAAGAGTGTAACCACTATCAGAGTGATTCTGGGGTTTAGAGACGAAAGGACACTCAAAGCTGTTGCGCATGTTGACTCTGTCATTGAGAGGGCACTCGGTACATTGGCCTTCATCAACCGTGAAATTGAATTCAATAACCGAGAGGTAATGTTACAGCTGTATAGGAACCTGATCAGGCACCACTTGGAGTATTGTGCTCCGTTCAGAGACTTGGATACTATTACCTAGTTTTCTGAACCTTCCGTAAGCTTTTCTGTTCTTCTTGACGAGATCTTGAACAGCCTTTGTACACCACGGTTCCTCTACGCTATCATCCTTCCCCTGTCTCTTTGGAACGTACCTATGCAGAATGCCCCGTAAAGAACCCCTGAACATTTGCCACATTCCTGCCGTACATTTCCTTTGGAACAACTGTTACCAATTAATGCTTCCAAATTCCCGCCAGGCAGCTTCATATTACCCCTTACTCCAAGTAAAGCTTTTCTAACGTGTCCGTCCCTATTTCTCACCAATACTATCGTAAAGGAGATAGAATTGTGATCACTTCATCTAAAATGCTCTCCCACTGTGAGACGTGACATCACACACTCCCGGGGGTCAGACACAGAGTGACTCTCCCTCCAGACTGCCTCATCACACACTCCCGGGCTCAGACACAGAGTGAATCTCCCTCACATTCCCATCACTAACTTCCCGGGGTCAGACACAGAGTGAAGCTCCCTCCACACCGTCCCATAACACTCTTCCCTGCTTATAAAGAGATTGAAACTGCTTCCCTCCATCTCTGTTCTACTCACCTCTCGATGGAGAACGGTGAGTCCGGTTTTACGATCTGCATTTTCATGTAAGGTCTCGTTGTCGTCCATCCTGTCGATTCTGCGTCTCTGAGCTCAGCGAGACAAACAAACACCAGATGAGCAGCTGATAAAGGGAGGAGCCGAGAGCCGGGGGAGGAAGTGCTGGGAGAAGAGGGAGATTGAGGGTGTGAGAGGGGGAGGTCTGGAGAGATGAAAGTTGCGGAGGCGGGGATGTAGTGAGAGTGGGGAGAAAAAGAGGGAAGGTTAAGGTTTGGCGGAAAGAGAATCGTGAGTGACAGGGGTCAGAAAGGGGTATCACTGAAAGAAGGGGAAGGTCAAGAAGTGGGAGAGAATGGAGAGAGAAAGGGAGAAATGTAGAGGGTGGATTGTTGGAGGGAATCAATTTGGCTTCTTCCTCGAGCTCTCTCTTTTTTTCTTCTATTCCCACTCTCGGCCTGATATATTGCTTTTACTGTCCGAGAGGTTTACAACCAACACCTCATCCCCTACTGCAACATTCTGTTTATTCAGGCCCTCTGTGCTCTAGAAACCACGGCCCCGGGACAAACCAGAAACCACCCACCGAAGTAACCGAGCCACCGAGACTAGCAACAGATTGCCCTTTTCACACCGTGAAGAACTAATCAAAGAATGCAAATATTTAGATATTGAAGTTTACAGGAAACTAACACACCGCTGCGCGTGTCAGAGATTTGACGCTCTTCACCATTGGAACATAAGCTGGGGTTGTCAGTATTTCAGAGAAGTATTGAAAGCGTGCGGCTACACTGACTGGGCCGGCATACAGACAGGAAAATAAAAATAAAAATAGCAGTGGCGTCGGCCCAGCAGACGGAGTTCAGCAGCTCACTGAAAAAACCCTCCATCACCTAGTGTCTGTCACTTTCTCTCCCTGTTCCTCATCTCCGCTCACTATCCCCCTATTTCACTCCCATAAATGCCGCTAACCCGCATCAATTTATCTCCTCTCTCCGGCTCTCTCCTTTTCCTCTTCTCTATCTCTCTCCTCTGCCTTTCTATCTCACTGCCTTCCACACTAAACCTTCTCCTTCTGTCTCCCCAACCTCTCTACCCCACTTTCTCTCTTCCCACTCTCTCCCGCTCAGAGTGAAAGTTTCACCGGACTGAAATTTGACCGGGCCATCAGTACCGTTTCCATGAAATGCGCCGATCACTGGACAGTGGGGATTAGTTACATACTCCACTGTACGTAAGGGGGGAGGTGAAAGGAAATGGGGTGAGGTTAGTGGATAAAAGGGTGGTGGTGCGGGAGGAGATGTGCAGTAGCGGCTGTGTGTGTGTGTGTGTGTGTGTGTGTGTGTGTGTGTGTGTGTGTGTGTGTGTGTGTGTGTGTGTGTGTGTGTGTGTGTGTGTGTGTGTGTCTGGATGAGAGAGAGAGAGAGAGAGAGAGGAGAGAGAGAGAGAGAGAGAGAGAGAGAGAGAGGAGAGAGGGAGAGGGAGAGAGGGAGGGAGGGGAAAAAGAGAGAGAGAGGGGGAGAGAGAGAGAGAGAGAGAGAGAGAGAGAGAGAGAGAGAGAGAGAGAGAGAGAGGAGAGAGAGAGAGAGAGAGAGGAGAGAGAGAGAGAGAGAGAGAGAGAGAGATAGAGAGAGAGAGAGAGAGAGAGAGAGAGAGAGAGAGAGAAGAGAGAGAGAGAGAGAGAGAGAGCGAGCTTCGGTACCAACCGATCAGACATTAGTGCAGATCACTCCACACGTCCAGCACACACTACCGTGGTCAGACACAAAGGGAACCTCCCTCCACACCGTCCCATCACACACTCCCGGGCAGAGACACAGTGTGAATCTCCCTACACAAAGTCCCATCACACACACCCGCGGGCAGACACAGAGTGAATCTCCCTCCAGACGGTCCCATCACACACTCCTGGTGTCAGACACAGAGTGAATCTCCCTCCACACCGCCCCATCACACACTCCCGGTGTCAGACACAGAGTGAATCTCCCTCCACACCGTCCCATCACACACTCCCGGGGTCAGACACAGAGTGAATCTCCCTCCACACCGTCCCATCACACACTCCCAGGGTCAGACACAGAGTGAATCTCCGTCCACACCGTCCAATCACACACTCCCGGGTCAGACACAGAGTGAATCTCCCTCCACACCGTCCCATCACACACTCCCGGGGTCAGACACAGAGTGAATCTCCCTCCACACCGTCCCATCACACACTCCCAGGTCAGACACAGAGTGAATCTCCGTCCACACCGTCCAATCACACACTCCTGATGAGAGACATAGAGTGCGGGGTGTTGAGTTTGCAGAAACTGGGAGAAAGCGTTGTGAAACCACACGACCTGCCGGTACATAAAGAGACTGAGAGAAACTGAGAACATAAATATCGATATCTAGTTTAAGAGTGCAGAATTAACACCAAAGGTGTAGAGGGAACTTGACCATGATTCTGACCCCTGGTGTATGTCGTCGGAGGGAGTGTGAGATGGGACAGTGTGGGGGGAGATTCACTCTGTGTCTGACCCCGGGAGTGTGTGATGGGACGGTGTGGAGGGAGATTCACTCTGTGTCTGACCCCGGGAGTGTGTGATGGGACAGTGTGGGGGGAGATTCACTCTGTGTCTGACCCCGGGAGTGTGTGATGGGACGGTGTGGAGGGAGATTCACTCTGTGTCTGACCCCGGGAGTGTGTGATGGGACAGTGTGGAGGGAGATTCACTCTGTGTCTGACCCAGGGAGTGTGTGATGGGACGGTGGTGGAGGGAGATTCACTCTGTGTCTGACCCCGGGAGTGTGTGATGGACGGTGTGGAGGGAGATTCACTCTGTGTCTGACCCAGGGAGTGTGTGATGGGACGGTGTGGAGGGAGATTCACTCTGTGTCTGACCCCGGCACCGGGAGTGTGTGATGGGACAGTGTGGGGGGAGATTCACTCTGTGTCTGACCCAGGGAGTGTGTGATGGGACGGTGTGGAGGGAGATTCACTCTGTGTCTGACCCCGGGAGTGTGTGATGGGGACGGTGTGGAGGAGATTCACTCTGTGTCTGACCCAGGGGAGGTGTGATGGGACGGTGTGAAGGGAGATTCACTCTGTGTCTGACCCCGGGAGTGTGTGATGGGACAGTGTGGGGGGAGATTCACTCTGTGTCAGACCCCGGGAGTGTGTGATGGGACGGTGTGGAGGGAGATTCACTCTGTGTCTGACCCTGGGATGGTGTGATGGGACGGTGTGGAGAGGAGATTCACTCTGTGTCTGACCCCGGGAGTGTGTGATGGGACGGTGTGGAGGGAGATTCACTCTGTGCCTGACCCCGGGAGTGTGTGATGGGACAGTGTGGAGGGAGATTCACTCTGTGTCTGACCCAGGGAGTGTGTGATGGGACGGTGTGGAGGAGATTCACTCTGTGTCTGACCCGGGAGTGTGTGATGGGACGGGTGTGGAGGGAGATTCACTCTGTGTCTGACCCAGGGAGTGTGTGATGGGACGGTGTGGAGGGAGATTCACTCTGTGTCTGACCCCGGGAGTGTGTGATGGGACAGTGTGGGGGGAGATTCACTCTGTGTCTGACCCCGGGAGTGTGTGATGGGACGGTGTGGAGGGAGATTCACTCTGTGTCTGACCCCGGGAGTGTGTGATGGGACAGTGTGGAGGGAGATTTCACTCTGTGTCTGACCCAGGGAGTGTGTGATGGGACGGTGTGGAGGGAGATTCACTCTGTGTCTGACCCGGGAGTGTGTGATGGGACGGTGTGGAGGGAGATTCACTCTGTGTCTGACCCAGGGAGTGTGTGATGGGACGGTGTGGAGGGAGATTCACTCTGTGTCCTGACCCCGGGAGTGTGTGATGGGACAGTGTGGGGGGAGATTCACTCTGTGTCTGACCCAGGGAGTGTGTGATGGGACGGTGTGTGGAGGGAGATTCACTCTGTGTCTGACCCCGGGAGTGTGTGATGGGACGGTGTGGAGGGAGATTCACTCTGTGTCTGACCCAGGGAGTGTGTGATGGGACGGTGTGAAGGGAGATTCACTCTGTGTCTGACCCCGGGAGTGTGTGATGGGACAGTGTGGGGGGAGATTCACTCTGTGTCAGACCCCGGGAGTGTGTGATGGGACGGTGTGGAGGGAGATTCACTCTGTGTCTGACCCTGGGATGGTGTGATGGGACGGTGTGGAGGGAGATTCACTCTGTGTCTGACCCCGGGAGTGTGTGATGGGACGGTGTGGAGGGAGATTCACTCTGTGCCTGACCCCGGGAGTGTGTGATGGGACAGTGTGGAGGGAGATTCACTCTGTGTCTGACCCAGGGAGTGTGTGATGGGACGGTGTGGAGGGAGATTCACTCTGTGTCTGACCCCGGGAGTGTGTGATGGGACGGTGTGGAGGGAGATTCACTCTGTGTCTGACCCAGGGAGTGTGTGATGGGACGGTGTGGAGGGAGATTCACTCTGTGTCTGACCCCGGGAGTGTGTGATGGGACAGTGTGGGGGGAGATTCACTCTGTGTCTGACCCAGGGAGTGTGTGATGGGACGGTGTGGAGGGAGATTCACTCTGTGTCTGACCCCGGAGTGTGTGATGGGACGGTTTGGAGGGAGATTCACTCTGTGTCTGACCCAGGGAGTGTGTGATGGGACGGTGTGGAGGGAGATTCACTCTGTATCTGACCCCGGGAGTGTGTGATGGGACAGTGTGGGGGGAGATTCACTCTGTGTCAGACCCCGGGAGTGTGTGATGGGACGGTGTGGAGGGAGATTCACTCTGTGTCTGACCCCGGGTGCTTGTAATGGGACGGTGTGGAGGTAGATTCACTCTGTGTCCGACTCCGGGAGTGTGTGATCTGACGTTGTGGAGGAAGATTCACACTGTGTCTCACCACGGGTGTCTGTATTTGGACGGTGTGTAGAGAGATTGACTCTGTGTCTGACCGCGGATGTCTGTTATGGGACGGTGTGGAGGGAGATTCAATCTGTGTCAGACCCCGGGAGTGTGTGATGGGACGGTGTGGAGGGAGATTCACTCTGTGTCAGACCCCGGGAGTGTGTGATGGGACGGTGTGGAGGAGATTCACTCTGTGTCTGACCCCGGGAGTGTGTGATGGGACAGTGTGGGGGGAGATTCACTCTGTGTCAGACCCAGGGAGTGTGTGATGGGACGGTGTGGGAGGGAGATTCACTCTGTGTCTGACCCCGGGAGTGTGTGATGGGACAGTGTGGGGGGAGATTCACTCAGTGTCAGACCCCGGGAGTGTGTGATTGGACAGTGTGGGGGGAGATTCACTCTGTGTCTGACCCCGGGAGTGTGTGATGGGACAGTGTGGGGGGAGATTCACTCTGTGTCAGACCCCGGGAGTGTATGATGGGACGGTGTGGAGGGAGATTCACTCTGTGTCTAACCCCGGGTGCTTGTAATGGGACGGTGTGTAGGTAGATTCACTGTGTGACTGACCCCGGAGTGTGTGATGGGACGGTGTGGAGGTAGATTCACTGTCTGTCTGACACCGGGGGTGTGTGATGGGACAGTGTGGGGTGAGATTCACTCTGTGTCCGACCCCGGGAGTGTGTGATCTGACGTTGTGGAGGAAGATTCACACTGTGTCTCACCACGGGTGTCTGTATTTGGACGGTGTGTAGAGAGATTGACTCTGTGTCTGACCGCGGATGTCTGTTATGGACGGTGTGGAGGGAGATTCAATCTGTGTCCGACCCCGGGAGTGTGTGATGGGACGGTGTGGAGGGAGACTCACTCTGTGTCTGACCACGGGAGTGTGTGATGTGACGTTGTGGATGATGTTTCACTCTGTGTCTGACCCCGGGAGTGTGTGATGGGACGGTGTGGAGGGAGATTCACTCGGTGTCTGACCCCGCGTGTGTGTAATGGGACGGTGTGGAGGTAGATTCACTGTGTGTCTGACACCGGGAGTGTGTGATGGGACAGTGTGGGGGGAGATTCACTCTATGTCCGACCACGGGAGTGTAAGATGAGACGTTGTGGAGGAAGATTCACTCTGTGTCTCTCCACGGGTGTCTGTATTTGGACGGTGTGGAGAGAGATTGACTCTGTGTCCTGACCCCGGATGTCTGTTATAGGACGGTGTGGAGGGAGATTCACTCTGTGTCTGACCCCGGGAGTGTGTGATGGGACGGTGTGGAGGGAGATTCACTCTGTGTCTGACCACGGGAGCGTGTGCTGGGGCGGTGCGAAGGGAGATTCACTCTGTGACTGACCCCGGGAGTGTGTGATGGGACGGTGTCGATGGAGATTCACTTTGTGTCTGACACCGGGAGTTCGTGATGTGACGGTGTGCAGGGAGATTCACTTTGTGTGTGACCCCGGGATTGTTTGACGGGGCGGTGTGGAGAGAGATTCACTCTGTGTCTGGCCACGGGAGTGTGTGATTGGACGGTGTGGAGCGAGATTCAGTCTGCTTCTACCTTCCGGGAGCGCGTGATGGGACGGTTTGGGGGTAGCTTAACTCTGTGGCTGTCGCCCGGTGTGTGTGATGGGACGGTGTGGAGGGAGATTCACTCTGTCTCTGACACCGGGGTTGTGTGATGGGACGGTATGGAAGGAGATTCACTCTGTGTCTGACCTTTGTGTGTGACCCCGGGAGTGTGTGATCGGACGGTGTTGGAGGGAGATTCACTTTGTGTGTGACCCCGGGATTGTTTGACGGGACAGTGTGGAGGGAAATTCACTGGTGTCTGACCCCGGGAGTGTGTGATGGGGCGGTGTGGAGGGAGATTCACTCAGTGTCTCACACAGGGGGTGTGTGATGGGACGGTGTGGAGGGAAATTCGCTGGTGTCTGAGCCGGGATTGTGTGATGGGATGGTGTGGGAGGGAGATTCACTCTGTGTCTGTCCCCCGGAGTGTTTGATGGGACGGTGTAGAGGAAGATTCACTCTGTCTCTGACACCGGGGTTGTGCGATGGGACGGTGTGGAGGGATATTCACTCTGTGTCTGACCCCAGGAGTGTGTGATGGTTGGTGTGGAGGGAGATTCACTCTGTGTCTGACCCCGGTAGGTGTGTGATGGGACGTGTCGGATGGGGAGATTCACTTTGTGGTCTGACCCCGGGAGTGTGTGGATCGGACGGTGTGGAGGGGAGATTCCACTTTGTGTGTGGACCCCTGGATTGTTTGTCGGGGGACAGTGTGGAGGGAGATTCACTCAGTGTCTGATTCCGGGAGTGTGTGATGGGACGGGTGTGGAGGGAGATTCACTCTGTGTCTGACCCCGGCAGTGTGTGATCGGACGGTGTGGAGGGAGATTCACATTGTGTGTGACCCCTGGATTGTTTGTCGGGACAGTGGTGGAGGGAGATTCACTCAGTGTCTCATTCCGGGAGTGTGTGATGGGTCGGTGTGGAGGGAGATTCACTCAGTGTCTCACACAGGGGGGTGTGTGATGGGACGGTGTGGAGGGAAATTCACTGGGTGTCTGAGCCCAGGAGAGGGTGATGGGACGGGGGTGGAGGCAGATTCAGTCTGTTTCTTAACCTCCGGTAGTCTGTGATGGGACGGTGTGGGAGGGAGATTCACTCTGTGTATGATCCCTGGAGTGTGTGATGGGACGGTGTGGGGAGGGATATTCACTCTGTGTATGACCCCGGGAGTGTTTAATGGGACGGTGAGGAGGGGAGATTCACTGGTGTCTGACCCCGGGGAGGTGTGTGATGGGACGGTGTCGATGGAGATTCACTTTGGTGTCTGGACTCCGGGAGTGTGTGATGGGACGGTGTGGGAAGGAGGTTCACTCTGTGTCTGAACCCCGGGAGTGTGTGAAGGGACGGTGTGGAGGAGCAGGATCTGTCTGACCCCGAGAGTGTGTTGATTGGACGGTGTGGAGGGAGCAGGACCTGTCTGACCCCGGGAAGCACACTATCCCACAACCATTTCCAAAGCCCCCCTTTCACCCCACCTCCTTTACTTACTGTGGTGGATGCAACTACTCCCAGCTGGTCATTAGGGCGGCGCCTTTCCCTTGGAGCATTTCAAACCGGTAACGTTCACTGTGAGTGGGAGAGAGTGGGAGAGAGAAAGTGGGGGTAGAGAGGGAGGGGAGCGGGACAGACGGCCCGGTCAACATTTCAAACCGGTAACGTTCACTGTGACCGGGGAGAGAGTGGGAAGATGGAAAGTGGTGTAGAGAGGGAGGGGGGAGCGGGAAAGAGAAGTGTTAGTGAGGAGGACAGTGAGATAGAAAGCAGTGGACAGAGAGGGGAGCGGGGGGGAAATGGAGAGAGCTGGAGGGAGGAGCAAATTCAACCGGTTAGAGGCATTCATGTGAGAGAAATATGAGCATAGTGATGGGAGAGTGAGGGACGCAGAGAAAAAAAAATGATAGACAGAAGGTGAAGGAGAGTTTTTTGAGAGAGGTGCTGAATTGCACGCACTGGGCTGTCGTCGCTGCTATTTTTAATTTTTGCTTTCTGTATGCCGTCCCAGTCAGTGTAGCCGCACGCTTTCAATACTTCTCTGAAATACTGACAACCCCCAGATTAAGTTCGAATTGGGTGAAGAGAGTCAAACCTCTGACACCGCGCAGCGGTGTGCTGGTTTCCTGTGAACTTCAATATCTAAATATGTGCCTTCTTAGATAAGTACTAAACAGTCTAAAAACGGCAATCTATTGTTCTGACGTCTTCTCGGAGGGAGGGGGCTCGCTAATTCGGAGGTGTTGCTGGTGGTCTCGGGGCCGTGGTTACCAGAGCACAGAGGGTCTGAAGCCCCGGCGATAAGCAGAGCAACGGGAGTGCTGACGCTCAAACCAGGAATCAACTGGAGGCTGGGGTATTCATTGCAAATTTATCTAACAATAAAGTCTCTGAATAAGTGACAAGAACATCAGTCCATCTTTCCATCCATGTTCACTCATCAGCATTCACTCTTCCCCCCTTCCATTCCTTTATATCTCTCCCTTCTTCTCTTTCTATATCCGTCCAACTGCCATTTCCATCTCGCTCAATCTTCCCTTCCCTGCACGCTTCCTCCCTCTCTGTAGCGCTTCCTCTCCCCCTCTGTTCCTTCAACCCCTCCCTGTCCGTTTCCCTGTCTTTCTCTATTTTCCTTCTGCTTTCCCTAGTCAGCTGGCCCTATATTTTCTCACACTCTCCCCTAATTTCTCTGCAGGAGCCCACCCTCTCTATTTGGACCCTGGTCTATCCACACTTCTCGCCATCTCCTTCTTTCATTCCGCTCCCCCTTTTCGACCCCCAGGTATCCCACGTCTCCCTTTCCGCCGACCTAACATTCCCCTAACTCTGTATCTCCCCACTCTTACTACTCTTACACCCGCCACTCTCATCTGTCCAGACAATCACTCTCAGACCCTCAACTCTCTCCTCTCCGGAAATAACTCCCCTTGTTCTCGGCTCCTCTCTTTATCAGCTGCTCATCTGGTGTTTGTTTGTCTCACTGAGCTCAGAGACGCAGAGGATCCTCGACAGGATGGACGACAGCGAGACTTCCATAAATGTGCAGATCGAAAAACCGGTCCCGCGGTCTCCATCGAGATGTGAGTGGGGCACAGACCGAGGAAGGGAGTTTAACTCTGGGTCTGACGCCAGAATTATGTGATGTAACGACTTTCAGGGAGCCTCACTCTCTGTGTCTCTCCCCGGGAGTGTGTGATGGGACGGTGTGGAGGGAGATTCACTCTGTGTCTGATCCCGGGTAGTGTGTGATGAGACGATGTGGAGGGGAGATTCACTCTGTGACTGATCCCGGTAGTGTGTGATGGGACGGTGTGGAGGGACATTCACTCTGTGTCTGATCCCGGTAGTGTGTGATGGGACGGTGTGGAGTGAGATTCTTTCAGTGTTTCACACCGGGAGCATGTGATGGGACGGTGTGGAGGGAGATTCACTCTGTTGTCTGACACCGGGAGTGTGTGATGGGGCGGTGTGGAGGGAGATTCACTCTGTGTCTGACGCCGGGAGTGTGTGATGGGACGGTTGTGGAAGGAAATTCTCTCTATGTCTGTCTCCGGGATCGTGTTAAGGGGGGGGGGGGGTGGGGGTTGGAGGGAGATTCACTCTGTGTCTGACCCCAGAATTGTGTGATGGGACGGCTTTCAGGCAGCCTCACTCTCTGTGTCTCACCCCTGGGGAGTGTGTGATGGGACGGTCTGGAGGGAGATTCACTCTGTGTCTGATTCCGGTAGTGTGTGATGGGACAGTGTGGAGTGAGTTTCACTCTGTGTCTGACCCCGGTAGTGTGTGATGGGACGTGTCGATGGAGATTCACTTTGTGTCTGACCCCGGGAGTGTGTGATGGGACGGTGTCGAGGGAGATTCACTCTGTGTCTGACGCCGGGATTGTTGTGATGGGACGGTGTGGAAGGAAGTTCACTCTCTTTCTGTCCCCGGGAGCGTGTTATGGGGGGGTGGGGGGTGGGTGGTTTGGAGGGAGATTCACTCTGTGTCTGACCCCGGGACTGTATGAAGGGGACGGTGTGGAGTGAGCAGGACATGTCTGACCCCGGGAAGCATACTATCCCCCAACCATTTCAAAAGCCCCCTTTCACCCACCTCTTTACTTACTGTGGTGATGTAACTACTTCCAGCTGTTCATTAAGCGGCGCCTTTCCTTGGAGCATTTCAAACCGGTAACGTTCACTGTGAGTGGGAGAGAGTGGGAAGAGAGAAAGTGGGGTAGAGAGGGAGGGGAGCGGGACAGACGGCCCTGTCACATTTCAAACCGGTAAAGTTCACAATGAGCGGGAGAGAGTGGGAAGAGGGAAAGTGGGGTAGAGAGGGAGGGGATCGGGACAGACGGCCCGGTAACATTTCAAACCGGTAACGTTCACTGTGAGCGGGAGAGAGTGGGAAGAGAGAAAGTGGGGTAGAGAGGGAGGGGAGCGGGACAGACGGCCCGGTCACATTTCAAACCGGTAACGTTCACTGTGAGCGGGAGAGAGTGGGAAGAGGGAAAGTGGGGTAGAGAGGGAGGGGAGCGGGACAGACGGCCCTGTCACATTTCAAACCGGTA
Organism: Hemitrygon akajei; assembly: GCF_048418815.1. Taxonomy (NCBI): domain Eukaryota; kingdom Metazoa; phylum Chordata; class Chondrichthyes; order Myliobatiformes; family Dasyatidae; genus Hemitrygon; species Hemitrygon akajei. The sequence continues at coordinate 886,113 of NW_027331957.1, forward strand.
ACGTTCACTGTGAGCGGGAGAGAGTGGGAAGAGGGAAAGTGGGGTAGAGAGGGAGGGGAGCGGGACAGACGGCCCGGTCACATTTCAAACCGGTAACGTTCACTGTGAGCGGGAGGGAGTGGGAAGAGGGAAAGTGGGGTAGAGAGGGAGGGGAGCGGGACAGACGGCCTGGTCACATTTCAAACCGGGAACATTCACTGTGAGCGGGAGAGAGTGGGAATAGAGAAAGTGGGGTAGAGAGGGAGGGGAGCGGGACAGACGGCCTGGTCACATTTCAAACCGGTAACGTTCACTGTGACCGTGAGAGAGTGGGATGTGGGAAAGTGGGGTAGAGAGGGAGGGGAGCGCGAAAGAGAAGTCTTAGTGAGGAGGACAGTGAGATAGAAAGGCAGTGGACAGAGAGGGAGTGGGGGGAAATGAAGTGAGCTGGAGGGAGGAGCAAAATTGAAGCGGTTAGAAGCATTCATGGGTGAGAAATATGGAGATAGCGATGGGAGAGTGAGGGACGCAGAGAGAGAAAATGATAGACAGATGGTGATGGAGAGTTTTTTGAGAGAGGTGCTGAATTGCACGTACTGGGCTGTAATCGCTGCTATTTTTATTTTTTGCTTTCTGTATGCCGTCCCAGTCATTGCAGCCGCACGCTTTCAATACTTCTCTGAAATACTGACAACCCCCAGATTAAGTTCCAATGGGTGAAGAGAGTCAAACCTCTGACACCGCGCACCGTGTGCTGGTTTCCTGTGAACTTCAATATCTAAATATGTGCCTTCTTAGATAAGTACTAAACAGTCTAAAAACGGCAATCTATTGTTCTGACGTCTTCTCGGAGGGAGGGGGCTCGCTTACTTCGGAGGGTGTTGCTGGTTGTCTCGGGGCCGTGGTTACCAGAGCACAGAGGGTCTGAAGCCCCGGCGATAAGCAGAGCAACGGGAGCGCTGACGCTCAAAACAGGAATCAACTGGAGGCTGAGGTATTCATTGCAAATTTATCTAACAATAATGGCTCTGAATAAGTGACAAGACATCAGTCCATCTTTCCATCCATGTTCACTCATCAGCATTCACTCTTCCCCCCTTCCATTCCTTTATCTCTCCCTTCTTCTCTTTCTATATCCGTCCAACTGCCATTTCCATCTGTGGTGGAGGCAGATACATTAGTAAAGTTTACGAGACTACTAGACAGGTATATGGAGGAATTTAAGGTGGGGGTTATATGGGAGGCAGGGTTTGAGGGTTCTATGTTCTCTGTTCTATACCGTAAGATCACACACTCCAGGGTTCAGACACAAGCTGAAGCTCCCTCCACACCGTCCCATCACACACTCTCGGGGTCAGGCACATGTTGAAGCTCCCTAAACACCGTCCCATCACATAATCCCGGGGTCAGGCACATGGTCAACGTCCCTCCACACAGCTTGTGTTATTTCTGCTCACTTAAACCGGATATCGATCTCTCGCTTCTGAGCTTCTCTGCGTCTTTCTGTGTACAGACCGGTCGTGTGGTTTCAGACTGATTCCGCTCAGTGACTGGAAAACTCACCCCTCCTCCACAGCCCTCCCTCCACCTCTCGCTCCTCAGTTCTACCTCTGGTCTCACACACACTTATTATCTGTGAGACAGACACACTGTTGGAGACTACAGGAAGGCTGAAGTGCTGGTGATTGGTGAGAGGGAGAGAGTGAGTAAAGAGAGAGATCCGCTCAGTTTCTGAATCCGTTACTGTGTTATCGGTCTGCGAGGCGGCAGATTCACTTTGTGCCTGACCCCGAGAGTGTGTGATGGGACGGTGTGGAGGGAAAGTCACTCTGTGTCTGACCCCGGGAGTGTGTGATGGGACGGTGTGTCGGAGTTTCACCCCGAATCTGACACTGGGAGTGTGAGAAAGGACTGTATGGAAACAACTTTACTCTGTGTCGAAAGCAGCTTATATGTGATGGGGCTGTGTTTAGTGATCTTTGTTCTGCGTATGATACCGGGAATGTATTTTGGAAGAGTTTGTTGGGAACAGCTCTGTATGTCTGACAAGAATATTATTTGATGGGACAGTGGAGGCGTAGCATCACTCTTACCCGGCGAGTCTTAATGATCGGACGGTTCGGAGGGAACTTCACTTTACAACTGAGGCCGGGAATGTCTGATGGGCCGGTGGGAAACGTTTTCCATTCTCTGTTGGACTACCAGCGGTTGTAATGGACGGTGTGCAGAGAGATTCACTGTTCAGTAATCATATTTTCCAAAGCAGACGATTGGGCGGAGAAACGTTGTTCTAACGCTATTTCAAAGCGTCATGAAATAAAGTCATTAGAGGCAGAGATCTGCGTGATATATCCACACCAGAGTGAAATTCCCTTCGGTCCATCCCATCACATGCATTGGGTGTCAGACATACAGAGAAGCATGCTCCACACCGACTCATCACACACTGCCGGGGTCAGACACAGAATGAATCTCCCTCCACACCGTCCGATCACAGTCCCGAGGTCAGACACAGAGTGAATCTCCCTCCACACCGTCGCATCACACACTGCCGGGGTCAGACACAGAGTGAATCTCCCTCCACACCGTCCCATCACACACTCCCGAGGTCAGACACAGAGTTAATCTCCCTCCACACCGTCGCATCACACACCGCCGGGGTCAGACACAGAGTGAATCTCCCTCCACACCGTCCCATCACACACTAACGGGGTCAGACACAGAGTGAATCTCCCTCCACACCGTCCGATCACACACTCCCGGGGTCAGACACAGAGTGAATCTCCCTCCACACCGTCCCATCACATACATATGGGGTCAGACAGAGAGTTTAACTCCTTTAATTTCCCTCATGGAAGAGGATAGAATCAGAGAGGATAGATTTTTTTTTAATTGTGTAAGGGCAAATTATGTGGCTATAAGGCTACAAATTCCAGGTGTGAATTGGGATGATGTTTTATTTCAGGGACATTTTGAGGAATCTTTTGCAGGAAGTTGTGGATAAATTTGCCCCGGTGAGAAAGATTAAGAATGGTCGGTTGAAGTAACCATGGGTGACAAGTGAGGTGGAGAATCTACGCATGTGTAGGAAGGCAGCGTACATGAGGTTTAAGGAGCAAGTATCAGATGGTTCTATTGAGGAATATAGAGTAGCAAGAAAGGAGTTTAAAAAGGAACTGAGGAGAGCAAGAAGGGGGCTTGAGAAGGTCTTGGCGAGTAGTATAATGAAATACTCCAATACATTTTTCAATTATGCGGAACAAAAGGATGACAAGAGTGAAGAAAGGACCGATTAGAGATAAAGGTGGGAAGATGTGCCTGGAGTCTGTGGAAGTGAGCGAAGTACTGAATGAATATTTATCTTATTATTCACCAGTGAGAGGGAACTTGATGAATGTGAGGACAATGTCATTGAGGTAAACGTTCTGAAGCATGTTGATATTAAAGGAGAAGTGTTGTTGGAGTTGTTAAAATATATTAGGACGGATAAGTTCATGGGGCCCGATGGAATATTCCCATGCAGCTCCACGAGGCGAGGACAGAGATTGCTAATCCTCTGGCTGTTATTATTATCTCCTCGTTGTCAACGGGAATGGTACCGTAGGAATGGAGGGAGGTGAATGTTGTCCCTTTGTTCAGAAAAGGTAAGGGGGATAGTCCGTGTAATTATAGTCCAGTGAGACTCACGTCTGTGTTGGGAAAGCTGTTGGAATAGATTCTTCGAGATTGGATCTATGGGCATTTAGGGAACCATAGTCTGAGCAGGAACAGTCAGCATGCCATTATGCAGGGCAGATCGTGTCTAACAAGCCTGTTAGAGTTCTTCAAGAAGGTGACCAGGCATGTAGATTAGGGTTCTGCAGTGGATGTGATCTATATAGATTGTATTCAGGCATTTGACATGAATGCCTCTATCCCGCTTCAATATGGCTCCTCTGTCCAGTTCTCTCTTTTCTTCCCCTCTACTTCCTCTGGCTCTTCTGTCTTTCTATCTCACTGCCCTCCTCACAAAGCCTTCTCTTTTTGTCTCCCCTCCCTCTCGACCCCACTTTCTCTCTTCCCACTCTCTCCCGCTCACAGGGAACGTTCCCGGACTGAAATGTGACCGGGCTGTCTGTACCGTTAACAACATACTGACACCAGCATCTGCAGTGTACTTTGTGTTAACTAAAGTTAATGAACTGTTAGCTTTTATAAGTCAAGGGACAGAGTTTAAGAGTCGCTGGGTTTGATGCAGTTGTGTAAAACTCTGGTTAGGCCACGTTTGGAGTACTGTGTCCATTTCTGGTAGCATCACTATAAGAAGGATTTGGAAGCATTGGAAAGGGTACAGAGGAGATTTACCTGGATTCTGCCTGGTTTAAAGAGTATGGATTATGATCAGAGATTAAGGGAGCTAGGGTTTTTCTGTTTGGAGAGAAGGAGGATGAGAGGAGAAATGATAGAGGTATACAAAATATTATGAGGAATAGATAGAGTCGACAGCCCGCGCCTCTTCCCCAGGCCACAACTGCTCAATACAAGAGGACATGACTTTAAGGTAAGGGGTGGGAAGTTTAAGGGGGATATTAGAGGAAGGTGTTTTCACTCAGAGAGTGGTTGGTGCGTAGAAGGCACTGCCTGGGTTAGTGGTGGAGGCAGATACACCAGAGACATTTAATAGTCCACTAGAGAAGTATATGGAGGAATTTTAGGTGGGGGTTATATGGGAGGCAGGGTATATGGGTCGGCACAACATTGTGGATCGAAGGGTTGTATTGTGCTGTACCGTTCCATGTTCTATGTCCTATACCGTCCCATCACACTCTCCCGGGGTCAAGCACATATTGAAGCTCCCTCCCGCCGTCCCATTACACACCGCCGGGGTCAGACACATGGTCAATGTCCCTCCGCACCGTTTGTGTTATTCCTGCTCACTTAAACCAGATATTGAGCTCTCGGTTCTGAGCTTCTCTGCGTCTCTGTGTGTACTGGCCGGTCGTGTGGTTTCGGACTTCTTCCGCCCAGTGTCTGGAAACTCACCCCTCATCCACGGCCCTCCCTCCCCTCCTCCTCACTCCTCAGTTCTACCTCTGGTCTCACACACACTTATTATCTCCGAGACAGACACACTGTTGGAGACTACAGGAATGCTGACGTGCTGGTGATTGGTGAGAGGGGAGAGAGGGAGGGAAGAGGGAGATTCGCTCTGTTTCTGAATCCATTAACGTGTTATCTGACTGTGAGGCGGCAGGTTCACTCTATGTCTCCTCTCGGGAGCGTGTGCTGGGACCTTGCGGAAAGAGATTCACTCTTTGTCTGACCCCGGGACTGTGTGATGGGACGGTGTGGAGGGAGATTCACTCTGTGTCTGACCCCGGGATTGTGTGATGGGACGGTGTGGAGGGAGATTCACTCTGTGTCTGACCCCGGGAGTTTCAAACCGGCTTGAAATAAATTCAAAAGAGAAAGAGGTATGTGTGATATATCCACACCAGAGTTAAGCTCCCTCCACTCCATCCCATCACATACATCGGGGATCAGACACACAGGGAAGCTCCCTCCACACCTACCAGCACACAGTCACGGCGTTAGACACATAGTCAATCTCGCTCGACACCGTTGCATCCCATACTCCCGGGGTCAGACAGAGAGTTTATCTCCCTCCATTTCCCTCATGGAAATGGATAGAATCAGAGAGATCAGGAAAATTTTTAATTTGGTAAGGGCAGGTTATGAAGCTGTAAAGCTAGAAATTGCGGGTGTGAATTGGGATGATGTGGGTTTTTTTTTCAAAAAGGAACTATTGACATGTAGTCGATGTTCAGGTATCTCTTGCAGGATGTAAGGCATAAATTTCTCCCGGTAAGGAAGATAAAGATTGGTAGGGTGAAGGAACCATGGTTGACAAGTGAGGTGGAGAATCTTGTCAGGTGGTAGAAGGTAGTATACATGACGGTTAGGAAGCAGGGATCAGATGGGTCTATTGAGGAATATAGGTTAGCAAGAAAAGAGCTTAAGAATGGGCTGAGGAGAGCAGGAAGGGGACAAGAAAAGGCCTTGGCGAGTAGGGTAAAGGAAAACCCCAAGGCATTCTTCAATTATGTGAAGACCAAAAGGATGACAGGAATGAAAATAGGACCAATTAGAGATAAAAGTGGGAAGATGTGTCTGGAGTATGTGGAAGTGAGCGAAACCTGCAATACACGCTTCTCTTCGGTATCCACCAATGAGAGGGAACTAGATGACGGTGAGGACAATATCATTGAGGTAAATATTCTGGAGCATGTTGATATCAAGGGAGAGGAGATGTTGGAGTTGTTAAAATACATTGGAACTGCAGAAACAGTGGGTAATGTAGCAGGATCCTCTTTTGAGTCAGTATTGGTGGAGGTCAGGAACAGGAAGGGAGCAGTTACTCTGCTGGGGGGACTCTATAGGCCCCCTTGTAGCAGCAGAGATACCGAGGAACAGATTGGAAGCAGATTTTGGAAAGGTGCAAAAATAACAGGTTTGTTATCTTGGTTGACTTTAACTTCCCTAATATTGATTGATACTTGATAAGTTCCAAGGGTTTAGATGGGGCAGAGTTTAAGTGTGTTCAGGATGGATTCCTGTCACAGTATGTTGACAGGCCGACTAGGGGGAATGCCATTCTAGATCTAGTATTAGGTAACGAACCTGGTCAGGTCACAGATCTGTCTGTGGGTGAGCATCTGGGGGACAGTGATCACCGCTTCCCGACCTTTAGCATTATCATGGAAAAGGATAGATTCAGAGAGGACAGGAAAATCTTTAATTGGGTAAGGGCAAATTATGAGGCTAGAAGGCTAGAACTCGCAGATATGAATTGTGATGATGTTTTAGCAGGGAAATGTACTATGCACTTGTGATCGATGCTGAGGGATATCTTGCAGGATGTTAGGGATAAATTTGCCGCGGTGAGGAAAATAAAGAATGGTAGGGTGAGGGAACCATAGGTGACAAATGAAGTGGAAAATCTAGTCAGGTGGAAGAAGGCAGCATACATGACGTTTAGGTGGCAAGGATCAGATGGGTCTATTGAGGAATATAGGCCAGCAAAAAAAAGGTTACGAAAGGGCTGAGGAGAGCAAGAAGGGGCATGAGAAGGCCTTGGCTAGTAGGGTAAAGGAAAACCCCAAGGCATTTTTCAAAATGTGAACAACAAAAGGATGACAGAAGTGAAGATATGACCGATTAGAGATAAAGTTGCGAACAAGTGTCTGGAGTCTGTGGATGTGAGCGAGGTCCTCAAGGAATGCCACTCTTCGTAATTCACCAATGAGGGGGAACATGATGACGGCAAGGACAACATGAGTGCGGTTTATGTTCTGGAACATGTTGATATTAAGGGAGAGGAGAAATATCATAGGACCGATAAGTCCCCGGGCCCTGACGGAATATTCCCCAGACAGGTGCAACAGACGAGGGAAAAGATTGCTGAAGCTCTGGCTAGGATCTTTATGTCCTCGTTGTAAACGTGAATTGTACCGGAGAAATGGAGGGAAGCGAAGGTTGACTCCTTGTCCAAAAATCTCGCCGGGGCAGTCCCGGTAATTGTAGACCAGTGAGCCTTACGTCTGTAGTGGGAAAGCTGTTGGAAAAGATTCTTAGAGATAGGACTTATGGGCATTCAGAGAATCATGGTCTGATCAGGGACAGTCAGCATGGCTTTGTGAAGGGCAGATCGTGATCAGGCATATCTGAGGGTAGTCCAGTGGATGTGATCTACATGGATTTTAGTAAGGCATTTGAAAAGGTTCCACTCTGACGACTTATTCAGAAATTCAGAAGATCCAAGGAAGTTTGGCCAGGTGGATTCAGAATTGGCTTGCCTGCAGAAAGCATTGTGTCATGGTGGAGGGAGTACATTGCGGATTAGAGGGTTCCGGCTAGTGTTGTCCAAAAGGATCGGTTCAGGGACATCTTCTTTTCGTGATTTTATTAACGACCTGGATGTGGGGGTAGAAGGGTGGGTTGGCAAGTTTGAAGATGGCACAAAGTTTGGTGGTGTTGTGGATAGTGTAGATGATCGTCCAAAATTGCAAGGACCCATTGATAGGATGCAGAAGTGGGCTGAGAAGTGGCAGATGGGATTCAACACGGAGAAGTGTGAGGTGGTAATCTTTGGAAGGACAAATTCCAAGGCAGAGTTCAAAGTAAATGGCAACATACTTGGTAGTGTGGAGGAGCAGAGGAATCAGGGGCTTCATCTCCTCAGTTCCTTGAAAGTTACCTCACAGGTAGATAGGGAAGTTATGAAAGCTTATTGGGTGTTAGCTTTCATAAGTCGAGGGATAGAGTGAGGAGTCGCGAAGTAATGATGCAGGTCTATCGAACTCTGGTCAGGCCACACTTGGAGTACTGTGTCCAGTTCTGGTCGCCTCACTACAGGAAGGATGTGGAAGTATTCGAAAGGGTACAGTGGAGTTTTACCGGGATGCTACCTGGTTTAGAGAGGATGCATTATGATCAGAGATTATGGGAGCTAGGGCTTTACTCTTTGGAGAGAAGGAGGATGAGAGGAGACAAGTTAGAGGTATACAAGATATTAACAGGAATAGAAAGAGTGGACAGCCAGCGCCTCTTCCCCAGGGCACCACTGCTCAGTGCAAGAGGAAATGGCTTTAAAGTAAGGGGTGGGAAGTTCAGTTGGGATATTAAAGGAATGCTGATTACTCAGAGAGTGGATGGTGCGTGGTATACACTGCCTGAGTCGGTGGTGGAGGCAGACACACTAGTGAAATTTCAGAGACTACTAGACATATAAAAGGGTTTAAGGGTCGGCACAGCATTGTGGGCCGAAGTGCCTGAATGTGCTGTAGTATTCTACGTTCTATGTTCCAAGTTTCATTTTACCCTCGGAGAGTGGTGAGTGCGCGGAATGGGCTGCCGGCAACCGTGGCGCAGACAGGTACAGGGAACATCTTTAAAATAGAGGGCTCCAGGTAAGCCTCGTAATTTCTGTGGTAGTGACATGCTCGGCACAACTTTGTGGGCCGAAGGGCCTGTATTGGCCTGTAGGTTTTCTATGTTTCTATGACCCCGAGTGTGAGGGAGAGAGATGGTGTGAAGGGAGCTTCACTCTGTCTGACACCGGGAACGTGTTATAGGACGCTGCAGAGAAACAGTCAGCATATGAGGGGACGGTGTGGAGGGAGATTCACTCTCTGTCGGACCCCGGGAGTGTGTGATGGGACGGTGTGGAGGGAGATTCACTCTGTGTCTGACCCCGGGAGTGTGTGATGGGACGGTGTGAAGGGAGCTTCACTCTGTCTGACACCGGGAACGTGTTATAGGACGCTGCAGAGAAACAGTCAGCTTATGAGGGGAAGGTGTGGAGGGAGATTCACTCTCTGTCGGACCCCGGGAGTGTGTGATGGGACGGTCTGGAAGGAGCCTTACACTGTCTCTGAGGAGATTTTCCCACCTCTGAGTAAAAAGCCTGCTTGCATTACCCTATCCACACCCCTCATAATTCTGTATACCTCAATCAAATCTCCTCTCAATACTCCACATTCCAAAGATTACAGTCCTAAGCTATTCAATATTTCCTTTTAACTCAGATCTGTTAGACCCAGCAATATCCTTGTAAATTTTCTGTACGCTTCCAACCTTATTTACATCTTCCCTGTAGATGGGTGACCAAAACTGTACACAATACTCCCATTCCGTCTTCTGCCTTGCAGGGTGGGAAAGATGTGGTGAAAGCGGCTTCGGATATTTGTTTCTTTGGGTTCCCATCCAAAGAAGGTGAAACCGGTACAGAAGAGACGGTTTCAATTCAATATAAGTTGCACTGCAATTCAACCATGCATGAACACCCATGAATACAGACAAACGAATCTGCGTTACTGCAGGACAATGGTGCCAAACACAAAACCAAAGGTCATTCCCGGCACAAAGCACATATAACTTTTTTAAAAAAAAAAAATATTTAATTGCATTTTTAAGTAATTACAAGTGTGGAAAAAAATGTATATATCCCTTCCCCCCTCCCCTTAACCCCTCCCCCCTAACTTCCCTATATAAAAAAAAAGAGAAAGTTCGAAAGAAAAAAAAAGAGTGCCTGGTTGTTGGAAGATCTCCACATGCTCCATGGAGTTCTTAATAACTTTAGTATATATATTTATTTCTTTCCCCAAGTAACCAATTGTTTCATCTTCAGAGCACCTATATATTTAGTCCTGTCTTTTGTAAATAAGGGCACCAAATTTTCAAAAATCTTTCATATTTATCTCTTGAATTATAAGTAATTTTCTCTAATGGAATACAGCCATAGATTTCTTTCTTCCAAGAATCTATACTTAAATATGTATCCGATTTCCAAGTAACTGCAATAGCCTTTTTGGCTACTGCCAGTGCAATTTTTATGAATTCTTTCTGATATTTATTTAGTGTGAGTTTCGGTTTTATCCCTTCAATATCACCTAGTAAAAGTAATATTGGATTATGAGGAAGTTATAAAGCACAGATAACTTGCAGAAGATCGAAAGATAACAAGCAGATGTTGAATGTCAGAATGTTTGTCAGGCTGAGGAAGAGTTGTTACAGGTCTCTATACTGAAGAGAGACAGAGCTAGACCAGGCAACCGGCGTATTTCTCATCCAGAGAGAAATGTCTAATACCACGGAGAGGCAGTGGTGAGGGATTGTTTTTAAGAGAGTGAGGGGCAAGGCTTTGTTTACAGCGAGAGTGTGTGTGACTGGAATGTACAGCTTGGGTTCGTAGTGAAGGCAAATCGATAGAGGCGTTTAATTGGCTCTTTGACTGGCACGTGGATGTGTGGTGATTGGAGAGAAATGAACATTGTGTCGGTAGAAACGATTTAGGTATGAAGTATAATAGGTATAGCAAAACGTTTGCGCAGAAGCGTCTGTTCTGTTCTCTGATTTACACTCACTACTCAGCATGAGGAAAAGAGAGTGATTTGAACTCAGATGGTGGGAAGAGCAGGGGATGGATAGATCAGGCAATATGACGAAGGATTGACAAAGACAAGGAACGATTTTTCCACAGGCGGTATGGACAGTGAACATCCCAGAAGGAGAGACAAATCAGACTCAAGCATATGCCTAATCTGCGTTTTGACAGCGACTCTCATTATCACGGGTATCTGCTGAAGGATTCACGGTGAGTTTCACACCGGTCGGAATGACCAAGCCACAGAGAATAAACATGGCCATTGTAACAGCGATACATTCCCAACATTACACCGAAACAGCCTTTACGGTGATATCAACACACCCCTCACTGTGGTACTGACGGGTCTCTCAGTATGACCACGACTCACCGCTCACCTTGACACCGACACAAACCCCACCAACACATCCCTCAACATGATACCAACATACAACCTAATATTATAACGATTCACTGTTACACAGACACGCATTTCGCCGTAGAACCGACAGGTCACGCACTGTGTGGTAGACATATCCCTCACCGTGACGCAGACACGTCCATCACTTTGAAACCGACTCATATCTTATTATGACAGTAACTACCCCATCGACATAACCGGAAACACCGATACACCGACATAATCCTCACCGTCACAAAGAGACATCCCTCACCGTGACACCGACAAGCTCTCAGAGCGTCACCCACTCTGTCCGCACCTGACAGCAACACGAAACTTACTGTGACAGCGACGCATCCACCGTGAACGCAACAGGTCCTTTCCCGTGACACAGTTACACCCCTCACCGTGACATTGATATTTTTCCACTGTCACACCAATACATCGGACACTATGACACCGGAGAGTTTCTCACTGCAACACCGTCAAACCTCGCACTGTGACCCCGGCATATGTCTCACCGTGACATAGAGACATACCGCGATGTGACACGGTACAACTCTCACATGGACACAAACACGCCTATCACAATGTCAGCTAGACGTCTCTCACTGAAATACTGACTCACTGTGACAGGGAATCAACTGTCACGGGATACTAAAGCAGCCCCCGTCGTGGTCACCAACAAAAACCACGCTGGTAACCTGATATACCCCTCAGCGTGTCCCAGACAAATATCTCACGGTGGCGCCGACCCCCCTCACTGTGCCATCAGCACCCTTCACCGAGACATGACACGCCACTCTCCGTGACCCGCTCAGTAGCTTGACGCTGAGACACCATAAATGGAAAACATCCTTCACCATCTCAGATCACCTCTGACCGAATCCACAAACTCCGTTGGTAGTCCATAAGTAAAGTTCAAACTTTTCTGTCAGTCTGTCTGTCTGTCTTTAAATCCAAATTATCTGAGATTTTCCACCTGGATCCCTCCAAGAGAAGCTGTCTCAAGGCATACACCTCACAGTGATACTGACACGTCCTTCACCGTGACACTGAGACACCACTGACACCTGCAGGCTCCTCAACGTGTACAGCCCAGCTCCACACCGTGGCAAGGACTCACACGTCACTGTAACACCCCACACCGAGACAGTATTGCCCCACAACAGAATACCGATGCACAGCTCACTGAGGAAATTACCCACACCTCAACCTGACACAGGCAAACCCTCACCGTGATACCAACATCTAAATTCATAATGACACCGACATAGTCCTCTCCGTGACACGGACACACACCTCAGCGTGATAATCTCACCCACACCGTGGCGACGACATGCCTCTCATTCTAAAAATTCCCTCACTATGACATTTCCCTCGCCGTGACTTTGAGATACACTTCATTGTGTCGCGGCACTCCTCTTGGCGGGGCACAGAAACGCCTATCACAGTGATACCGACACGTCCCTCGCATCAACTCGGACGTGCCTCAGGCTGAGACAGAAAATCGGTTATCATAAGCACGATAATGACATAGACCGCATTGTAACAACAAAACCCTCCCCGGGGCATTGATTATCCCTCAGAGTGACCCAGAGTGAGAAGGGAACGCTGACGCCTCTCTCTGTACCACCAGCACATCCCTCACGTGACACCCTTTACCGTGACACTGACACAACACTCTCTGTGACCCGATCGGTAGCATGACACTGACTCACTTGTCATTCTAAATGCTAAACATCCTTCACCATCTCTCTCAGTGTTACTGATTCGTCAGTCACAGATCACCTCCAACCGAAACTCTACGCTCCTTAGGGAAGATTATACCGAGATGAATGAGTCCGAGCACCAACGTCGACGACAGATCGATGATTACAACTCAACCCTTGAATCAATAATATCTGAGATTACCCACCTGGATCTCTCCAGGAGAATCTGTCTCGAAAATCTTTCTGCGCTCAACTCTAATCTGTCAGATCTTAAAAGAATGCACAGCGAACTCCGTCACCAGTTCACTGAGATGGAAACGAAGTACAGATCTGTCCACGAAACCAAGGCTCAAATCTGTGAATTGTTGACCAGCAGAAGAGGTGAGGCATCATTCCCCCTCATTCACCCACTCATCATCACAGAGCAGGCATGGAGAGAGGAAGCGTCACTCTGTGCTTGACATCGGGAGTGTGTGAAGAGATGGTATGGAAGGTGATTCACTCTGTGTCTGACCCCGGTAGTGTGTGATGGGACGGTGTGGAGGGAGATTCACTCTGTGTCTGACCCCGGGAGTGTGTGATGGGACGGTGCGCAGGGAGATTCACTTTGTGTCTGACCCCGGGAGTGTGTGATGGGACGGTGTGGAGGGAGATTCACTCTGTGTCTGACCCCGGGAGTATACGATGGGACGGTGTTTTGGGATCTTCACTCTGTCTCTGATCCCGGGAATGTATTTTAGGAATGTGTTTTAGGAATTCCTCTGTATGTCTGTTTGATGGAAGAGGGCAGTAGGAGCGATACACTGTCTCTGACCCGGCGACTATGAGTGATTGGACGGTTCGCACTTTACGAATGAACACATAAGTGTGTGATGGGACGGTGCGGAGGGCGATTCACTCTGTGTCTGACCCCGGGAGTGTACGATGGGACGGTGTGGAGGGAGATTCACTCTGTGTCTGACCCCGGGGGTGTGTGATGTGACGGTGTGGAGGGAGATTCACTCTGTGTCTGACCCCGGGGGTGTGTGATGGGACGGTGCGGAGGGAGATTCACTCTGTGTCTGACCCCGGGAGTGTGTGATGGGACGGTGTGGAGGGAGATTCACTCTGTGTCTGACCCCGGGGGAGTGTGATGTGACGGTGTGGAGGGAGATTCACTCTGTGTCTGACCCCGGGAGTGTGTGATGGGACGGTGTGGAGGGTGATTCACTCTGTGTCTGACCCCGGGAGTGTGTGATGGGACGGTGTGGAGGGTGATTCACTCTGTGTCTGACCCCGGGAGTGTGTGATGGGACAGTATGATAGTAGGGACACCTGCTGTCTGAATCGGTGATGGGACGTTGTTGAGGGTGTTTGACTGTTTCCGATCCTAATCGGTGCAATGGGAGTTATGAAGGGAGATACAATTTTTTTTTTGTTCCTGATTTGCAGAGCACAATTGTCCTCAGAACTGGAATGAAACCGATCGGTGTTATTTCGTATCCACCTTGGAGGAATCTTATGACGGAGCGAGGAAACATTGTTCAAACTTTGATGCAAGGCTCCTTGAAATAAATTTAAATGAGGAACAGGTATTTGATACCCTGGATCTAACATAGATTGAATCATTCCACACCGTCCCATCACACACTCCCGGGGATAGACACAGAGTGAATCTCCCTCCGCACCGTCCCTTCACACACTCCCGGGGCCAGACACAGAGTGAATCTCCCTCCCCACCGTCCCGTCACACACTCCCGGGGTCAGACATAGAGTGAAATTACCACTATAAGCAGAATTGGAATCAGGATTTTTATCACCAGAATCTGAAGGGAATTTGTTAACATAGCAGCAGCAATTCAATGCCATACATAATCTAGCACAGAGAGAAAAAATAATAAATAAAATAAGACATAATAAAATATAAACAAGTAAATATTTCGCGGATACTGAATGTTTTATTTAAAATGTAAAAACCGAACAGAAGTGGCGTACATTATAAAAAGTGATGTAGTGTAGTATTGCGAGGTGATGTAGTGTCCAAAGCTTCGAAGTCCGTTCAGAAACTGAATGGCGGGGGGGAAGAAGCTGTTCTTGAATCACTGAGTGTGTGCTGTCAGGCCTCTGTACCACTTACCTGAAGGTGACAGTGAGAAACAGGCATGCCCTGGGCGCTGGAGGTTTTTAATGATGGACGCTGCCTTTCTGAGACACTGCTATCTGAAGCTTTCCTGGGTAGTTTGCAGACTTGTGCCCAAGTTGGAGCTGACTAGATTCACAACCTTCCGCAGTTTCATTTGGTCCTGTGCAGTAGACCCTCCATACCAGACAGTGATGCAGCCTGTCAGAATGATCTCCACGGTGCAACTATAGAAGTATTTTAGTGTGACCGAATGAAGTCCCTCCATATCGTCCCGTCACACAGTCCCCAGCTCAGACACAGAGTGAAACTCCATCTACACCGTCCCATCACGCATTCCTGCGATCAGACACTGGGTGATTCCATCTGTGTCCCATCCCTTCACATTTTCCCGTGGTCAGGGATGGAGAAAGGCTAAATGTAACCCTCAGGTTCGACCAGCATGCGTTTGTCTAGGCGTCGGGAGGTGGGTCGATACTGCCTCCGGCCTGGTCAAACTGAGAAATCTCGATTGTGTGGATGTGTGGCCCGGTTACAAATCAATCCCACGAAATAACGAGCAGTTCACCATTTCCAATTAAACGATTGGGCTTTATGATTCTTCATTTGACTAGAGGGTTAGTACAGAAAACAGAGAAAAAGGGCCCATTTTAACGAAACAGTCTAATGCTCTCCTAGCAGCTCACTGCTTTCCCGTCCGTCTGTTCTCCATCGATTTCCCCCGGGCGTGGTCAGCTCCCGACCCCATTCCAAGTCCGCTCAGGCCTGCAGTCTACGATTACCCCGTTCTGGCATCTTCTCTCTCCATCTTCTGCCAAACAAATGCCCGCGAATCCCTCGCTCTCGGGCTCACAGGAAAGAAAACCCCTCCCATCATGGGACGCCACCCATTCCAAAGCCCCAGTTATCTCTCGTCATAACACAAACACACTGCTGCTACAGAGAAACCATTGCATTAGCAGTGAAACATTTCCCAGGGCGTTGCATGCACATTAATCGAAGGGATTTAATTTCACAGAATTTTGTTTCCATATCCCTCCGCGATGAATATGGAATTTACTGGATTGGAAAGTGCGGAAACGGGTAAGGTTTGGACTGTTAGAGGTTTGTGTGGGGGTGACCCGCGGCCGTGGGGAGAGAGTCGGGCAGTGGGATTAGTTTTCAGACTGACAGGAAGTTGTGAGTCACTAGGGCTAATTTGGAGACTGACACAGGACGGTCAGGAGAGTGGGACAGAGGGATTAGTTTGAAAAGTGATGCAGGGTTATCGGTAGAGTCTGGGACAGTGAGTTTGAATTGGGAACTGACTCGGGATTGTAGGAGAGCGCGGTGCAATGGGATTCGTACGGCCATGGATCCCAGGCTGTGGAAAAAGTGCAGGAAGTATAGTGGGATTAGTTTGGCGGTGTCTCAGGTTGTCTGCTGTATCTGTTTTGTCTCTGTTGAAAATTTCTATCCCTTCTTGATAGGACTGTGGACTCTTATCTTCTGTACAAGTTGTCCTATAGACCACCCAGCTGCAATAAGTGCGACGCGTACTGGAGCTACAATTGCAAAAATAAACACAAATTCATCTGCGAGAAGCCGGCACATTTATACCCGGATATTCCTGAAGAGTTCCAAGCTCTTTGTCAACAGCCTGTCGGACCGACTTCAATCAAGTGACTACACCCCACTTCTCCCATTCAATCTACCCCACTCTTACTCCCAATCTTTTTATCCCCTCCCACCCTCTCTTCCCCTCCTTCCTACCCGTCTCATCCTCTACTCGCATTCCCATTCTCTCACACTACTCTCCCTCTCTCCATCTAGTTTACACAGCCCCTCTCTGCCCCGCTCTCCCCGCTCCTCCCATTTACTCCCCCTTTCTACTCCCTTACTCTTTTCACCCTCCTCTCTAACTCACTCCCTTTCCACCCCTCCTCTCCCCCTTGGACCGCATTCTCTGCCTCTTCTCTCTCCGTTCTCTCCACGCACTCTCACCTCAATTTTGTGCACTCAGACAACCCGCAACCCTGGGGAAAAAGACTGTGCACATTCACCCTATCTGTGACTCTCCTGGTTTCATACCCACGCTCCATGGAATAAAGTCCCGTCCCTCTTGCCTTTTCTCCATAAGTCAGAAACTCGAGTCCCGGCAACATCCTCGTAAATCTCCCCCTGCACTCTTTCCAGCTCAGTGGCATCTTTTCTACAGCAGGGCGACCAGAACTGAACACCGTACTCCAAGCGCGGCCTCACCGACGTCTTGTACAAATCCTACATGACCTCAGCACCCTGTAAAGATGTAAAACCAACGTAAATTGGTAAAATTAATAAATAGTCCAAAAAGGTGAATACCGAGAGAGTGTTTAAGTGTTCAGGGAACGTTCTCAAAGGACAGTGAAGACATCCAAAGAAAAAAATCACAAACAACAGTAAAGGCTATGGATCTCCTACGGTTGGGCACTGAGTGCTCGGCTCAAGACCTTCACCGACAGACATTCCTTGAAGGAATGTGGTAGGCAATAATTCATAGTCTGAGTCTTAAAGGGAAACTGACAGCTGGCCGCACTTGGTGGAATGGGAGTGCCAGAAAACCTGGATGCCTGCCACTGTTCAGTCGGGAACACAGCACTTTGTTCGGATTGAATGAGTGAATGTATTATCTCTACCCAGATGGGTTCAACATTCTGCTCCGCAGATTTTATATCGCTTCTTACTATCGCCCTGATCCCATCCTTAATTAAGAACACTACATCACCTCCTTGACCTCCCTCCTTATCTTTCCGTGTTACCTGATACACTTGGACATTGAATACCCAATGCTCCCTACATTGCAACCACGTCTGATAATGACCACTAAATCGTTCCCTTTGTACTGATTTGTGCCACAAGTTCATTCAGATAAATTACTTTTACACTCATTGTGCTTTTAAAATAATTTCATCTTTCTCTCTTTGAATTTTCGCTCACTTGAATTTTCTTCGCTTCACTTTACTCCACTCTTACGTTCCTCTTTTTTTATCTTCAGATTTTTACTTTTACATTATTCACACTTTCCCCTTTCATTTTATCCATACTCTCCAGTCCGTTGAACACACCCGCTATTTGTTCGACTCGCTGGGATCCAGGTCCCATCACGATTCAGGTGTAGACCGTCCCATTGACACAGCTCCCTGCTTCCCCGATACTGAAGATAATTTCCCATGAATTCAAGCCCACTTCTCCCACACCAAACCTTGAGTCACGTAACCAACTCTCTAGTCTTCGTTACCTTAAGCCAATTTCACGTGGCTCAGGCAGTAACAGACAGACAGACATACTTTATTGACCCCGAGGGAAATTTAGTTTCGTTACAGCCTCACCACCAGGAATAGTGTAGAAATATAGCAATATAAAAACATAGATAATTAAATAATAATGTTAATCATGCCAAGTGGAAAATATAAGTCCAGGACCCGCCTATTGGCCTGGGGTGTCTGACACTCCGAGGAAGGAGCTGTAAAGTTTGATGGCCACAGGCAGGAATGACTTCCTGTGACGCTCAATTTTATATCTCGGCGGAATGAGTCTCTGGCTGAATGTACTCCTGTGCCTAACCAGTACATTATGGAGTGGATGGGAGTTGTTGTCCAAGATTGCATGCAGCTTGGACAGCATCTTCCTTTAAGATACCACCGTCAGAGAGTCCAGTTCCACCCCCACATCATCTCTGGCCTTACGAATGAGTTTGTTGATTCTGTTGATGTCTGCTACCCTCAGCCTGCTGCCCCAGCACACAACAGCAAACATGATAGCACTGGCCACCACAGCCTCATAGAACATCCTCAGGATCGTCCGGCAGATGTTAAAAGACCACAGTCTCCTCAGGAAATAGAGACAGCTTTGCCCAGGAGAGTACCCCCTTTTTGGTTCGTAGCTGCTTATATCCCTCAGCAGAAACTTTTATCTGGAAATACCGATGTATTGCATATACACGGTGACTTGGTTTCCACCGCCGCCTGCTGCAAGTAATTCCTCAAATCACCGCTCTTTGGCAAAAGAAATCCCTCCGAACCTACGATCTAAATTCTCATCCCTGCATGCTGAGGCTGTCCCCGCAGGCCTTTGTCCCGACCCCACCATCTCTCTCTCTCTCCATTCACTCGATCGAGGACTTTCAACGTTTGATGGGTGTCAATGACGTCACCACTCATTCATCTGAATCCCAGAGAGTACAGGCCCAGATTCATTAAACGCTCCTCAATCCTGGAATCATTTTCGCGAAACTCCATTTCACCCTTCACAACGTCAACACATCCTTCCCTTCATAAGGTCCAGTAATAGGTCCATAATACCCCAGATCAGGCCTCCGAAAAAACGCCTTAAAATTAAATGATCGTCTTTATATGTTAGTCCTCTGGAAAGCAATGAGACCGTTGTATTTGCCTTCCTCACCACCGACTCCAACTGTAAATTAACCTTAAGGAAATCCTGCACAAGGACTCCCAAATCCCTTTCGGCGGTAGATTGTTGAATTTTCACTCCATTTCGAAAATAGCCTGCACTTTTATTTATTTTACCGAATTGCAAGACCACACACTTCCCGGCACTCTATTCCATCAGCCATCGCTTTGCCCATTTCCACAATCGGTCTCAGCCCTTTTGTAGCCCCTCTGCTACTTGAACCCTACCTGTGGATGGGAAATGTTATGGCCGATCTGCACTGACTGTGGTTTCCCGATGAGGAAGTTAAACATTCGGTTGCACAGGGAGATACACTGACCCGGGATTTGGAGCTTGTTAATTATAACTGAGGAAATGAACCTGCTGAACGCTGAGCTTTTGTCAATAAACGGTCCCCAGATGTAGATATTCCAATTGTCCGGATGGTCCAAGACCCAGTGGGAAGCAAGCGAGTCAATCCGCCGCAGACCTGTTGTGGAGAGGGACAAGGTCAACGGGGTCAACTTGTTGGGCTCAGTATAGATGGTAACATCCGGGACAGTTGCAAATAATTCGAGAGGCTTACGAGGTGATATATCGAACTTACGCAGATGTAGCTACACCCACGCTGTGGGACACAAGAAACATGGCTAGCACGAAAGGGCGCTGTTTTAATGTGCTTGGAAGCAGGCACAGAAGAGATGTCAAGGGCTTTTCTTTTACGCAAAGACAGATGACTGCGTGGAATTGGCTGCCGGCAGTGGTGGCTGGGGCGGATACGGTAGGGTCTTTTAAGAGACACTTGGACAGGGACTTAGAGCTTCGAAATATTAAGGGCTATGTCTAACCTTTGGTAATTTCCAAGATAACGACATTTTTGGCACAGCTTTGTGGGCCGAAGTGTGTGCATTGTGCTGTAGGCTTTCGATGTTAATATATAACTGTGTGGCAGCCGCAAAGGGGGAGACGGTTAAGGAACCAGTGCAGAGATACTGTCGGGGTGGGAGGCGGGGGGGGGGGGGGAGTTGTTGACCATCTAACTGTGGGAAGTTACAGTGGTCCGGTTTCTGGCAAGGAGTCGGCATTCTGAACAGGTAGAGTCTGTTAACTGAAAGTTAGGTTCGGATTCAGACTTTATTCTGTGATGTAGAAGCACAAGTCACAGTTATTAGTGTCACAATGAAATGAAGTGAATTACAGAGGCATGAGAGAGGATCTTGGCCAGGTGGATTGGAGGAGGATACTGGGGGAGATCACGACAGAGCAGAGATGGCTGGAGTTTCTGGGAATAATTCACAAGGCGCAGGATAGATATGCCCCTGAGTAGGAGAAGTTCGCATATGGCAGGGGTAGGTTACTGTGGCTGATGAGGGAAATTAAGGACTGCATTAAAGCCAAAGGAAAGACATGTAAGGTAGCCAAAGGGGTGGGAGGTTGGATGATGGAAAAGTTTTCAAAATCGTCCTTACCTCATTAGCTGCGAAAATATCAGTGTCTATTATTAAGGATAAGGATTATGGTCCTTTGAAAGGTATGGTTAAATAGGTCAGAGTCAGCACAGTGTCAGTGAATGAAAATCTTGCCTGACGAGCATGTTAGAGGTCTTAGATGAAGTAACAAACAGAGAGCACAGAGGAGAGACAGGGGATATCATGTTCTCGGATTTTCAGATGACGTTTGAGAAGGGGCCACGCATTAGGAAGCTTAAACAGAGAAAGTCCGATGACGTTACAGGAAGGATTCTGGGATGGAGCGCGGAATGGCGGGCAGGCAGGAAGCAGTAAGCGGGAATAAATGGGTGTCTTTTCTGCTTGGCTACCGGTTCCTCAGTGGACAGAATTGGGACCGCTAATTTTAACCTTGATAGTCTTTGATTTGGATCGAAGAATTGATGGTTTTATGACGAAGATACAAAGGTAGATGGAGGGGTATTTCGTGCCGAGGAAGCAATACGAGTACAGCAGGAAACAGACATGGTGGGACGAATGGGCAAACAATGGCGGATGGAGCCAGTGTTGCGAAACGTATTTGAATACATTTTGGTAAAACGAACAACAGGGCGGAGTATTATCTAAATGGGGAGATGTCTCAAGCATCAGAGGTGCCGGGGAACTTAGGAGACCAAATGTAAGAGTCCCAGAAAGTTAATTTACAGCTTCGGTCTGTGGTACAGAAGGCAAACGCAATGTAATCTCATTGAAGGGGAGTGGAACAGAAAAACAAGGAGATAACGGTGAGTCTCTTTAAAGCTCCAATCAGGCAGCACCTTGTGTATTTGTAACAGGTTTGGGTCCCATATCGCAGATGGGACGTGCTCCCGTTGGAAAGAGTCCAGAGGAGGTTCACAAGGATAACTTCGGGAATGAAGGGGTAACGTTTAAGGAACATTTGATCGCATGGGGCCTGTACTCACTGGAATTTGGAAGAATGCCGAGGGGGCGGGGGAGAGATCTCATTGAGACCTACCGAATGCTGAAAGAACTAGATCGGGTGCATACGGAAGAATGCTCCCTTTGCTGGGTTTATCCGAAACCAGCGTACACAGCCACACAATTGAGAGGCGCGCTTTGAGGTAGGGAGGGATTTTTTTTTTCTAGCCAGGTTTAGTGAAACTGTTGGATGCTCTGCCAGACTTCGGAGGAGGCCACGTCCGATGGTACCATTCATTCAGAAGTTGATCGTTGATTAGGAGAATATTCCTAATGCTGACATTCTATTTGCCTTCCTCACCAACTACTCCTCCTGGAACTTAATTTTGAGGGAATACTGCACAAGGATTCCAAATTCCCGTTGTGCCGTAGATCGTTGAATTGTCTCTCCATTTAGAAAACAGTCGACACTTTTATTTCTTGTAACAAATTGCGTGTCCATTCACATGCAGACACGGTATTCCAAGAGCCACTAGTTTGCCCATTTTCATAATCTGTATAAACCCCTCTGTAGCCTCTCTGCTACTTTAAAACTGCTCTACACTGACTGTGGTTTCCCGATGAGGAAGTAAAACGTTCTGCTGCAGAGGGAGATGCACAGCCCGGGATGTGGAGCTTGTTGATAAGAACTGAGGAAATGATTTTGCTGAACTCTGAGCTGCTGTCAGTAAACCGCAGCCTGATGTAGACATTGCAATTGTCCAGATGGTCCAAGGCCTAGTGGGGAGCAAGTCAGATCGTGTTTCATTTGGTTACCAATGGCTTGGGTAGGATAGGTGAGGAGGGAATACAGGGAGTTAGGTTAAAGGACAGGATCTCCAATCTTGCTACCCTTGCCAGGTGCCAGTGATGCAAGAAGCAGGAAGATTATACAATGTACACTCATGGGTTTCAGATAGTTACAGAGAGATGGGGGACAGAGAGATGGGGGACAGAGTTCCAGAATAGTTATTGGAGAGGTTGTGGACTCGGATGGTGGTAAGAACTCACAAAAATATGGAAATCACATGGTTGAGATCAGTGCAAATATTGTCCTGGGCTGCACACATTTCAATGCCGAAGGATCTGCATTGGCTGAAAATAGTGCTGACGATGAGGAAACCGGTTTACAAACAAAGGCAATGTTTTCTGAGGAGAGGCTGTTGAGGGGGCAATATTGCAGTCAATTGGCTGAGTTGTAGCGTAAAAGGTGGACACCACCGAAAAGGATGAATACATGAGTGAAGGTTTTGAACTTTCATGAGCGGAGTACTTTACTTTACTTTTATTGTCACCAAACAATTGATACTTGAGCGTACAATCATCACAGCGATATTTGTTTCGCTCTATAATGGACAAAGCGGTGTTTCAGTGGCAGGAGGCAAAGTGTGGGAATGAACGGAGACTTTTTGTTTGGCTGCCGGTGGCTCATCACTTTCCACAGGGGTCTGTGTTGGGACCAATACGTTTTACCTTGTATGTCAATCATTTGAACGATGGAGCTGATTGCGCTGTTGCGAGGTTTGCAGAGGATTTGAAGATAGGTGGAGTGGCTGGCATGGTTTACAATGCATTGGTGAGGCATCTCGTGGGGTATTGTGAAGGGTTGTAGGCCCTTTATTTAACAATGTATGTCCTGAAGCTGAAGAGGGTTCGAAGGAGAGTCAAGAGATTGATTCCATAAACAGAGTTTGATGACTCTGGGCCTACATAGGAATTATGTAAATGAATTTTGACTGCATTGAAACCTCTAATGGTGAATGGCTTTGCTCGAGTGGAGGTAGAGAGGATTTCCCCGCTGCTGAGAGAGTGAAAGACCAGAGGGCTCATCTCAGAACAGAGAGGCACCCTCTAAGCACCCCTTATTCTCCGATTTCCAGTGCACACAGTCCCAGAGCCGTGAAAAGTTCCCCGTATAACAAGTCTTTCAATCGCAGAATAATTATTGTGCACCACCAGTGCACCCTTTCCAGTGTAAGTACATCCTTTCCTCTATCAGGGGCCCGAAAATGCTCACAGCACTTAAACTGAGCCTCATCTGTGCCTTATAATGTCTTAAAATTATCTTTGCTTATATATCACAGTCCTACGAAATAAATACTGACATCAGATTTTCCTTCCTCAGTACCGACTGAACCTGCAAATAAATCATAAAGGAATCCTGCACGATGCCCCTTTACACCGTAGATGTTTCTCTGTTTAGAAAATGGTCAACTCTTATATTTTCTCTACCAAAGTGTATTACCATAGTCTCTCCAGCACTGTAATCTATCTGCTGCACATTTGTCCATTTGCCTAATCAGTCTAAGTCCTTCTGTAGCCTCTCTGCTACCTCAAAACTGTGAAGAAGTCTAATGGAATGTTGGCCTTTATTACAAAGGGAATTGAGTACAAGAGCAAGGAAAACCTCTGGCATTTGTACAGAGCCCTGGTGAGACCACACCTGGAGTATTATGTACAGTTTTGGTCTCCAGGGTTAAGGAAGGACATCCTGCCTGTAGAGGAACTGCAGCGTAGATTCACGAGGTTAATTCCTGGGATGTCTGGACTGTCTTACGCAGAGAGGTTCGAGAGACTGGGCTTGTGCACGCTGGAATTAAGGAGATTGAGAGGGGATCTGATTGAAACATATAAGATTATTAAGGGATTGGACAATATAGAGGCAGGAAATATATTCCAGATTCTGGGAGAGTCAGTACAGAGGGCATAGTTTGAGAATAAGGGGTAGGTCATTTAGGACAGAGTTAAGGAAAAACTTCACCTCCCAGAGAGTTGTGGGGGTCTGGAATGCATGCCTCGGAAGGTAGTGGAGGCCAATTCTCTGGATGCTTTCAAGAAGGAGCTAGATAGGTATCTTATGGATAGGGGAATCAAGGTATCTGGGGACGAGGCAGGAACCGGGTATTGATAGGGATTGATCAGCCATGATCTCAAAATGGCGGTGCAGGCTCGAAGGGCCGAATGGTCTACTTCTGCACCCATTGTCTATTGTCTATTGTCTAAAACTGCCTCTAGTTCGGTAATGTTATTATTGGTCTACACTGAGTGTGGTTCCCCGAAGAGAAAGTCAAACATTCTCCTGCAGACGAAGGTAACAACTTAACCGTACGTTTGGTTAGATGGGGCAGAGTTTCGGTAGTGTATCCAGGACGGATTCCTGTCACAGTATGTTGACAGGCCGATTAGGGGAAATGTCATACTAGACCTAGTATTAGATAACGAACCAGGTCAGGTCGCAGATCTTTCAGTGTGTGTGCATTTGGAGGACAGTGACCACCGCTCTCTGGCCTTTAAAATGATCATGGAAAAGGGTAGAATCAGAAAGAACTGCTTTTCTTTAAGTGGGGAAGTGAAAATTATGAGGCTGTAAGGCTAGAACTTGAAGGCGTGAATTGGGGTGATGTTATTGCAGGGAAATATACCATGGACATGTGGTGGATGTTTAGGAATCTGCATCTTAGTAGTAAATTTGTCCCGGTGAAGAAGACAAAAAATGGTAGGGTGAAGGAACCATGGGTGACAAGTGAAATGGAAAATCTAGTCAGGTGGAAGAAAGGAAGAATACATGAGGTTTAGGAAACAAGGATCAAATGGGGTTATTGAGGAATATAAGGTACCAGGAAAGGAGCTCAAGACGGGGCTGAGGAGAGCAAGAAGGGGGCATAAGAAGGGTAAAGAAAACTCCCTAAGGCATTCTTCAATGGTGTGAAGAGCAAAGGTATGACTGGAGTGAAGATAGGACCAATTAGAGAAGGTGGGAATGTGTACCTGGAAGCTGTGGAAGTGAGCGAGGTCGTCAATGAATACTTCTCTCCGGTATTTACCAATGAGAGTGAACTTGATGACGGTGAAGTCAATATGAGTGAGTTTGATGTTCTGCAGCATATTGGTTCTGGGACCCTTACTTTTCGTGATTTTTATTAAGGCCCTGCAGGTGGCGGTAGAAGGGTGGGTTGGCAAGTTTGCAGACGACACAAAGGTTTCTGTTGTGGATAGTGTAGACGATCGTCGAAGATTGCAGGGAAACATTGACAGGATGCAGAAGTGGGCTCAGAAGCGGCAGATGGAGTTCAACCGGAGAAGTGTGAGGTGTTAGCCTGTAGAAGGACAAATTCCAAGGCAGAGTCAAAGTAAATGGCAGGACATTTGGTAGTGTGGAGGAGCAGAGGGATCTCGGGGTACATGTCCACAGATCTATGAATGTTGCCTCACAGGTAGATAGGGCAGTTAAGAAAGATTATGGGGTGCTGGCTTTCTTAAGTCGAGGGATAGAGTTTAAGTTTCGTGAGGTAATGATGCAGCTCGATAAAACTCTAGTTAAACCATACTTGGAGTACTGTGTCCAGTTCTGGTCGCCTCACTAGAGGAAGGATGTGGAAGCATTGGAAAGGATACATAGGATATTAACCTGGATTCTGCCTCTTATAGAGAGTGTGATTTATGATCAGAGATCAAGGGAGCTAGGGCTTTTCTCTTTGGAGAAAAGTCAAGTCGTCAAGTCAAGTCACTGTTTATTGACATTTCGACCATAACTGCTGGTACCGTACATAGTAAAAATGAGACAACATTTTTCAGGACCATGGTGTTACATGACACAGTGCAGAATCTAGACTGAACTACGTAAAAAAAAACACACAAAAAAAATCTACTCAAAATTTTACACTGGACTACGGACCTATCCGGGACTGCATGAAGTGCACAAACAGTGCAGACACTACAATAAATAATAAACTAGACAATAGGGCAGTAAGGTGCCGGTCCAGGCTATGGGTATTGAGGAGTCTGATATCTTGCCGGAAGAAAATGTTACATAGTCTGGCCCTGAGAGCCCGAACACTTCGGTGCCTTTTCCCAGACGGCAGGAAAAAGAGTTTGTATGAAGGGTGCGTGGGGTTCTACATAATGCTGTTTCCTTTGCGGTTGCAGCGTGTAATGTAAATGTCTATAATGCCGGGAAGAGAGAAGGAGGATGAGAGGAGACATGATAGAGGTATACAAGATATTCCGATAATTAGATAGAGTGGACAGCCAGCGCCTCTTCCCCAGGGCACTACTGCTCAATGCAAGAGGACATAGCTTTAAGGGAAGGGGTGGGAAGTTCAAAGGGGATATTACAGGAAGGTTTATTTACTCAGAGAGTGGTTGGTGCTTGGAAAGCACTGCCTGAGCCACTGGTGGAGGCAGATACAGTAGTTAAATTTAAGAGACTACTAGACAGGTATATGGAGGGATTTAAGATAGGGTGTTATATGGGAGGCAGGGTTTAAGGCTCGACACAACATGGTGGGCCGAAGAGCCTGTACTGTGTATTCTATGTTCTATGTTCTATTTTATGTACCCTGGCCCCGGATTTGGAGCTTGTTTTTAAGAACTGAGGAAATGATTGTGCTGAACGCTGAGCTATGGACAATACACCGCAGCCTGACGTAACTATTGCTGTTGTGCAATGGTCCAAGGCCCAGTGGAGAGCAAATGAGATTGCACCCGTTGTGGACATATCGTGGAGAGAGACAAAGTGCAGCTGGTCCACGTTCTGGGCCTCTATAGATCCTGTGAGATGCTAACATCCGGGATATTCAAATAATTCGTGAGGCTTGCCGGGTGACAGACGGGACTTATAGAGAGGCAGTTGCACGCAAGGTGGAGGACACAGGAAACTACGTAACAGCCAGAAAGAGGAAAGCGGTTATGGAGCCGGTGAAGAGTACCCCTGTGGTCATCCTCATTAGTAGCAGGTATAAAACTTCTGATACATTCGCGCATACAAACTAAAAGATTTAGGTCCCAGTTGTCGGCTGTTTGGCAGAGACTCTGCCTCTTGATTCAGAAGGGAAGGGGGAAGAAGGGACACGCTGTGGTGATAAGGGATTCGTTAGATAGGGGAACAGACTGGAGGTTGGCTGTGCCAGAATGAGATTCCCGGGAGGTACGTTGCCGCCCGTTTGCCGGGGTCCGGATATATGAAACCGAGACCTCAGCATTCGTCAGTGCGAGGTTCAAAAGCCAGAAGTCTGTTTACTGAAGAGGTATGATTAAAATCATTCTGCAATTTGTGAGGGAGCACCATCAGTCACACGCATCAGTATCTCAATGGAATGATGGAATTTACAGAGACATCAGAGTGAAGCTTGCCCGGATAGAACGGATGCGGATACCGGCGGGGATGACGGCAGAGCAGGGATGTTTGACATTTCTGGTAATGGTACACAATTAGCAGGATAGATATGTCCTGCAGAAGAGGAAGTTTTTAAGTGGCAGAAGTGGGCAACCGTGGTTGACAAAGGAAGTTCAGGAAAACAGTTCAGCCAATGAAAAGGGCGTATAAGGTAGCAAAAGTGAGTGGGAAGATGGATGGTTTGGAAGCTACAGGCAACTAAAAAGGCTATAAAATGGAAAGAATGAACGACACAAATTAACCAATAATATAAACGGGACAGCATAAGTCTATTTTCAGTGATACAAATGTCAATACGAAGGTGACCGTTGATATTAGGCCACTGTAAAAAAATGCTGCTGCAACTGTAACAGGTGAGAAAAAATGTCAGATGAACGTAATGTCTACTTTGCATTTGTCTTCACTGTGGAAGAAACCAGCACTCTGCCAGAGACATATGAGTGTTAGGGAGCAGGAGTGAGTGTCATTGCGAATACAAGGGGCAACGTGCGAGTGAAACTCAAAGGTCTTAAGGTAGATCAGACACCTGGACCAGACGGACCACATTTCAAAGTCCTGAAAGTGGTGGCCGAAAAGAAAACGAATGCATTGGACACAATCTCCAAGAATCTCTAAATTCCCTGAGGACTGGAAGGTTGCAAATGTCGCTCCAGTCTTTGAGAAGGAAGGAAGGCTACAGAACTGAAATTATAGGCCAGTTTGCCTAACCTCAGTTGTTGAGAAAGTTTTGGAGTCTATTTGTAAGGATGAGCTTTCGGGGTTTTTGGAGAGGAATGATAAAATAAGTCAAAGTCAGCATGGGTTCTGTTGAGGGTAATCTTGCCTGAGAAAGCTGTAAGCATTCTGAGAGGAAATAACAAACAGAGCTGACAAAGGAAAGGCAGTGGATATCATTTATATAACATATATAACATCAATTACAGCACGGACACAGGCCATTTTGGACCTCCTAGTCCGTGCCGACGCTTACACGCACCTAGTCCCACTGGCCCGCACTCAGCCTATAACCCTCCATTCCTTTCCTGTCCATATACCTATCCAGTTTCACTTCAAATGACAATACAGAACCTGCCTCTACCACTTCTACTGGAAGCTCATTCCAGACAGCTACCACTCTCTGAGTAAAGAAATTCCCCCTCGTGTTACCCCTAAACTTTTGCCTCCTAACTCTCAAATCATGTCCTCTTGTTTGAATCTCCCCTACTTTCAATGGGAAAAGCCTATCCACGTCAACTCGATCTATCCTCCTCATTATTTTAAATACCTCTATCACGTTTTCCCTCACCTTCTAGGCTCTAAAGAATAAAGACCTAAATTGTTCAGCCTTTCACTGTAACTTAGGTTTCCCTGTTACTTGGAAATTCAGAAGGAATTTAATAAGGTGTCACACAAGAGGCTCCTTAACAAGACAAATTCTTGTAGCGTTGAGGGGTGGATACTGACATAGATAGAGGAATGGCTGCAGGCAGGAATCAGCGAGAGGGAATAACAGTGGCCTTTTCTGGTTCCCTGCCGGTGACTAGTGGTGTTCCTCAACTGTCAGAATTCGAACCACTATTTTCCTATTGTCTGACAATTATTTGGATAACGATTTGGATGGCTTTCTGGCAAAATATGCGGATGATACAAAGATGGGTGAAGGGGTAGGTAGTGCTGAGGAAGCAATGTGATTGCAACAGGACTTAGACAAACTGGAAAAATGGGAAGAAAGTGACGTATGGAATACGGTGTTGGGAAATGTACGATCATGCCTTTTGGGAAAATCGGGCAATCGGGCAGAAAATTATACAATTGTGGAGTAGGTGCAGAGGGATTTAGCATCACTTGTTCAAGACTCCAAAAAGTTTAATTTATTGGTTGAATCTAGGGTAAGAAGACAAATGCAATGTTGGCGTTTACTTCAAGGGGAAACGAATTTAAAAAAAAACAAGGAGATAACGGGGAGGGTTTATAAGGCAACAACAAGGCCGAACCTGGAGTATTGGCAACAGATTTGGGCCCCACATCTCAGAAAGGACGTGTTGTCGGCGTAGAGAGTCCAGACGAGGTTCACGAGGATAATTCTGGAAATGAAGGGTTTAACCTATGAGGAGCGTTCGGCAACTTTGGGCCTGTACCGACTGGAATTTAGAAGAATGCGTGATGATCTTGTTGAGACTACCGAAGGTTGAGAGGACTAGAGAGGGTGGATGTGGAGAGGATGTATCCTGTGGTGGGAATGTCCAGAACTAGAAGGCAGGTGTATGGGATTAAGTGGGATCCGGGATCAGCCATGAACGAAATAGCAAAGCAGTTTCGATGAGCGGAATAGCCTAATGTTTAGCATATGTTTTCTGGTCGTGTGATTTCCAATTTCAGCAAGTCCATTTTATATAAGGGCACAAACGTTGCTCATAATGCCACACATGAACCCTCTGCAGTGCCTTGTAAATCTTCAAAAATAAATCGTCACTCTTATATGCTTGTCATGCGGAAATGAATGCGAAAATTTCATTTGCCTTCCTCACTACCGACTCCCCCTGTAAATTAACCTTGCGGGAATCCTGCACCAGGACTTCCAAATAACTTTGCGCCGTAGATTGTTGATTTTCTTTCAGCAAATAGGCTATTATTTTATTTCTTCTAGCAATTTGCATGACCATACACTTCCAGGCACTGTATTCCATCTGTCAGTGCTTTGCGCATTTTCCCTATCTGTATAAGACCTGCAGCCTCTCGGCTAATCCAACACTACCTGTACATGGGAAATGTTATGACCGATCTGCATGGACTGTGGTTTCACGATGAGGATGTTAAATATTATTTTGCAGAGGGAGATGCAACGGCCCAGGATTTGGAGTTTGTTGCTGAGAACTGAGGAAATGACTGCGCTGAACGCTGAGCTGTTGCCAATACACCGCAGCGTGACGTAAGCATTGCTATTGTCCAGATGGTCCAAGGCCCAGAGCAGAGCAAGTCAGATGGTGATCCTTGTGGGTATCATTGCCATGAATAGGACGTATGAGGAGGGAGTACAGCGAGTTAGGTTCTAAGTTAAAGGGCGGCATGTCCGGGGTTTTGATATCAGGATTGCTGCTCGTGCCGCGCGCTAGTGAGCCCAGAACCAGGAAAACTGTACAGTTGACAGTTAACGGTTCGAACCAGTTGCGGAGGGGTGGGAACCAGATTGCCAGAGCAGATTATGGAGAATTTGTGGAGGCAGATGGTTGTAACACCTCAGACAATGTTTGGAATCATATGGTTGAACACAGTGCAACTCGTGTCCTGAGCTGCATAGATTCCAATGTAAAAAAAAACAAAGCATGTAGAGGAGGTCGATAATAGTGCTGGCGATGAGGTAACTGGTGCTAAGGAGAGCCTATTGATTGGTGGAAATTGCAGTCAATCGGATGAGCTGCAATTTATAATGTGGACAATATGGAAGAGGATGAATACAGGTCAGAAGGTGTTGAATATGAATGCGCACTCTAACTAAAACACAAGGATCAACTTGCAGCACATGTGCAGGTAGGCATGTACGATGTTACAGGCATCAGTGAATCATGGCTGAAAGATTGTAGCTGGGAACTTAATGTCCACGGATACACATTCTGTCGAAGGCACAGCCGGGAATGCAGAGAGGGCGTCTGAGCTCTGTTGGCAAAAATGGAATTAAGTTTAAGAATGAGATGACATCCAAGTAACAGACACAAAATGGTGAAAGAACTCAGCAGGCCGGGCGACATTTATGGGAAAGAATACAGCCGTCGTTTCGGGACAAGTCCATTCATCAGTGACCTAGTGTCGCTAGGTGTTGTATCATTGAGGGTAGGGATACGGAAATGCTCGAGTAAAAATATCTGATCAGAATTGTATGCAGACACACAAACAGTGGTAAGGATCTGGCCTCCAAAGCATAACGGGACGCAGAGAATACGAAGGGCAATGCAGCAATCGTCATGGGGGAACTACAATATGTAGGTAATTTGGGAAAATCAGGTTGGTGCTGGATTCCAGGTGGGGTATTTCTGGACTGTGGACGATTTAGCTTTTCAGAGCAGCCCGTGGTTGAACCCAACTGGGGATCAGCTATTCTGGACTGGATGTTGATCTGATTAGAGAGCTGGAGGTAGAAGGACCCTCAGGGTTACGTGGCTCCCTTTCTAATGACATTTTAAATATTTATGTCAGAGCCCCTGCTATACCTACACTAACATCCCTCAATGCTCCAGGGAATATCCTGTCAGGACTTGGAGACTAATCCACTTTTATATTCTTTAAAAGCGCCAGTTCTTCCACTTTTTTAATCATCATAGGTTCCATAACTACCCTACTTGTTTCCCTTACCTTACACAATTCAATATCCTTCTCCTTAGTGAATGCCGAAGAAAAGAAATTGTTCAAATTGTCCCCCATCTCTTTTGGCTCCACACATAGCTGTCCTATCTGATTCTCTAAGGGACCAATTTTAAACCTCACTATCCTTTTGCTATAAAAGTAACCGTAGAACTCCCTTGGATTTATTTTCACCTGTCTTGCCAAAACAACCACATATCGTCTTTTAGTTTTTCTAATTTCTTTCTTAAGATGCTATTTATATTCTTTATATTCCTAGACCACCACATTTACTCCATGCTGCCTATATTTATTGTAAATCTCTCCCTTTTTCCCTACTAAGTTTCCAATATCCCTTGAAAACAATGGTTCTCACAAACTCTTAACCTTTCCTTTCATCTTAACAGGAACATAAAGATTCTGTACCCTCAAAATTTCACCTTTGAATTACCGTCATTTCTCTATTACATCCTTGCCATAAAACAGATAGTCCCAATTAACTCCTTCAAAATCCTTTCCCATCGCATCAAAATTAGCCTTTCTCCAATCAAAAATCTCAACCCTGGGTCCGGTCCTATGCTTCTGGTGGCTTTGTGGCATAGTTTGGGGATGATACAAAGATAGGTGGAGGAGTATGTCGAGCTGAGGAAGCAATGCGATTGCAGAAGGACGCAGACAAATTGGACCAATGGACAATAAATGGCAGCTAGAATACTGTGTTGCGAAACGTATGATAATGCATTTTGGTAAAAGGAACAACAGGGCGGACAATTATCAGAACGGGAGGAAGTTTCAAATATCAGAGGTGCAGCGGGACTTAGGGGTCCTCGTGCAAGGCTCCCACGAAGTTTATTTGCAGATTGGATTTGTGGTAAAGAAGGAAAACGCAATGTTAGTACGTATTTGAAAGGGAATGGAACATAAACACAAAGAGATACTGTAACACTCAGCATTTTAACGCTCTGGTCAGGCAGAAGCTCAAGTATTTGCAACAGTCTTTGCTCCCATATCTGAGAAACGATGTGTCCAGATTGGAGAGAGACCAGAGGAGGTTCACAAGGATAATTCAAATGAAAATGTAAATGAAAATGAAGGGTTAACATTTAAGGAACATTTGGCAGCTTGGGGTCTGTACTCACTGGAATTTAGATGAACGCGGAAGAGCGGGTGTAAGGTGTGGGCTACGTCTCATAGAACATAGAACAATATAGCACAGTACAGTACAGGCCCTTCGGCCCACAATGTTTTGCAGACCCTTAAACCCTGCCTCCCATATAATCCCACACCTTAAATCCCTCCATATACCTGACTAGTAGTCTCTTAAATTTCACTAGTGTATCTGCCTCCACCACTGACTCAGGCAGTGCATTCCACGCACCAACCACTCTCTGAGTAAACAACCTTCCTCTAATATCCCCCTTGAACTTACACCTTACCTTAAAACCCTGTCTTCTTATATTGAGCAGTGGTATCCTGGGGAAGAGGCGCTGGCTGTCCACTCTATCTATTCCTGTTAATATCATGTATACCTCTATCATGTCTCCTCTCATCCTCCTTTTCTCCAGAGAATAAAGCCCCAGCTCCCTTAATCTCTGAAACCTACCGAATGCTGAAAGAACTAGACAGGGTGGAGACAGATGGATACTTCCTTTGATGGGGGTATCCGGGACTAGTTTACGCAGGCACACAATCGAGGGGCACCCTTTCAGAACAGAGGTAGGGATGAATTATTTATTTAGCCAGGGAGATGTGAATCTGTGGAATGCTCTGCCAGAGACTTCGGAGGAGGCCACGCCTGAGCGTATATTTTAGTCAGACGTTGATCGTTGCTTTTCTATTCCCCTCATCTGGAAATGAATACTGACGTTGTATTTTCCTTCCTCACCACCTACTCCACCTGTAACTTAATATGGAGGGAATTCTGCACGAGGATACCCAAATCCCTTTTCTCCATAAACTGCTGAAATTTCCCGATATTTAGAAAATATACACCTTTATTTTTGCTACCAAATTCCATCAGCAACCAGTTTACCCATTTTCCTAATCTATACAAACCCCGCTGCAGCCCGTCTGCTCCTTCAACACAGTTTGTTAATCGGAAATGTTATGACCGATCTACAGTGAGTGTGGTTTCCCGATGAGGAAGTAAAACATTCTGTTGCAGAGGGAGATGCTCTGCCCGGGATTTGGAGCTTCTTGATAAGAACTGAGGAAATGATTGTGCAAAACTCTGAGCTGTTGTCAGTAAACCGCAGCCTGACGTAGGTATTGCAATTGTCCAAGTGGTCCAAGGCCCAGTGGGAAGACTGTCTGATCGTGCTCCATTTGACCACCAGCGGCATAGGTAGGATAAGTGAGGAGGGGATACAGAGAGTTAGGTTAAATGGCAGAATCTCCATTATTGCTACCCGTGCCGCGTTCTAGTGAGGGATGAGCCAGGAGGATTATACAGTTTACACTGATGGATTTCAGACAGTTACAGAGAGATGGGAGACAGAGTTCCAGAACAGTTATTGCAGAGGTTGTGGAGGCGGATGGTGGTAAGAACTCACATAAAGGTGGTGAACAGACGGTTGACATCAGAGCAAATATTGTCCTGGGCTGTATACATTTCAATGCAGAAGGATCTGCATTGGCTGAAAACAGTTTTGAAGATGAGGTAACTGGTTTACAAACAGAGTCAATGTTTACTGAGGAGAGGCTGTTGAGGGGCAATATTGCAGTCAATTTGCTGAGTTGCAGCGTAGAATGTAGACACCATAGAAAAGGATGAATACAGGAGAGTGTTCATCCTCTCAGAGTATTCAGTATTATACAATAAAAATGCTGTATTTTAATGTGCGGGGAATAATGGATAAAGCTGCGTTTTAGTTACAGGGGCAAAGTATGGGAATGAACGGAGACTTTTTGGTTGGCTGCCGGTGGATCATCACTTTCCACAGGGGTCTGTTTTGGGACCAATACTTTTTACCTTGTTTGTCAATCATTTGGGTGATCGAGCTGATCGCGTTGTTGCGAAGTTTGCAGAGGATTTGAAGATAGGTGGAGGGGCAGGCTGTTTTCAGGAAGCAGAGAGCATAGACCCTATTCTTTAAATGGAGAGAAAATTCGAAAAAAAACTAAGGATGAATGGAATTCCCTAAACGTTAATTTGCATTTTGAAGAAGGTAAATGGAACATCAGAATTCATTTTAATAGGGTTGGAATATGAAAGCAAGATGTAATATTGAGACTTCACAAAGCACTGGTGAGGCCTCTCCAGGAGTATTTTGAACGCTTCTGGGCCCTTTACTTATCAAAGGATGTACTGAAGCTGAAGACGGTTCCAAGGAGAGTCAAGAGATTGACTCCATAAAAATCGTTGGATGACTCTGGACCTACAACGGGATTAAGTATATGTGTTGTGACTTCATCGAAAACTCTCTAATGTTGAAAGGCTTTGCTCGAGTGGATGTGGAGAGGATTTCCCCGCTGGTGGGAGAGTAAAAGACCGGAGGATACATCTCAGAATACAGAGGGGCCCTCTTAGCACCCCTTATTCTCTGATTTCCACTGCATACAGGACCATAGCCGTGAGAGGTTCCCCGTATAACAAATCCTCCAATCACAGAATAATTATTGTGCACCTCCAGTAAGCCCCCTCCAATGTCAGCACATCCTTCCCTCGATCAGGGGCCCGAAAATGCACACAGCACTTATACTGTTGCTCACCTGTGCCTTACAAAGTCTTAAAATTGCATCCTTGCTTATATTATCCAGTCCTCCGAAATATACACTAACATCACATTTTCCTTTCTCAGTACCGACTGAACCTGCAGATAATTCCTTAAGGAATCCTGCAGGACGACCCTTTGCACCGTAGATATTTCTCCATTTAGAAAATGGTCAACTCATATTTTTTTTCTACCAAAGTGTGTGGCTATACACTCTCCAACACTGTAACCTATTTGCTGCACATTTTTTCATTTACCTAATCTGTCTATGTCTTTCTCTAGCCTCTCTACTACCTCAAAACTGCCTCTAGATCGGTGATATTATTATTGGTCTACACAGACTGTGGTTCTCCGATTAGAAAGTCAAATATTATGTTGCATACGGAGGTAACCCCTTAACCTTCCATTGGTTTAGACGGAGCAGAGTTTCTTTAGTGTGTCCAGGACGGTTTCGTGTCACAGTATGTTGACAGGCAGAATAGGGGGAATGCCATACTTGATCTAGGAATAAGTAACGAACCGGGTCAGGTCACAGATCTCTCAATGGATGAACATCTGGGGGACAGTGATCACCGCTCTCTGGCCTTTAGCATTATCATGGAAAAGGATAAAATCAGAGAGGACAGGAAGATTTTTAATTGGTGTAATTGCAATTATGATGCGAAGCGGCTAGAATTTGCAGGAGTGAATTGGTGTGTTGTTATTGCAGGGAAATATACCATGGACATGTAGTCGAAGTTTAGGAACCAGGATGTTGGGGATAAATTTGTCCCGTTGAGGAAGATAAAGAATGGTGGGGTGAAGAAACCAGGGGTGACAAGTAGATTGGAACATTAGTCAGGTAGAAGAAGGCAGCATACATGAGGTTTAGGAAGCAAGGTTCAAATGGGGCTATTGAGGAATATAGGGTAGAAAACAAGGAGCTTAAGAAGGGGTGAGAAGGGTAAAGGGAAACCCCAAGACATCCTTCAATGATGTGCAGAGCAAAAGGATGACAGGAGTGAAGGCAGGAGCGATTAGAGTTAAAGGTAGGAAGATGTGCCTGGAGACTGTGGAAGTGAGCGAACTCCTAAATGAGTACTTCTCTTCGGTATTTACCAATGAGAGGGAACTTGATGACGGTGAGGACAATATGAATGAGGCTGATGTTCTGGAGCATGTTGGTTCTGGGATCCCAGCTTTTCGTGATTTTTATTAACGACCTGGATTTGGGGCGAGAAGAGTGGAAAGTGTGCACACCACTCAAAGTTGTGTTCTTGTGATAGTGTAGCGGATTATCGAAGATTGCAGAAATACATTGATAGGATGCAGAATAGGGCTGAGAAGTGACAGATGGAGTTCAACCCCGAAAGTGTGAGGTGGTACACTTTAGAAGGACAAACTACAAGGCAGAGTACAAAGTAAATGGCAGGGCACGTGGTAGTGTGGAGGTGCAGATGTCTCTGGGGGTACATGTCCACAGATCCCAGAAATTTGCCTCACAGGTAGATAGGGTAGTTACGAAAATTTATGGGGTGTTAACTTTCATAAGTCGAGGGATTGAATTTAAGGTTCGAGAGGTACTGGTGCAGCTCTATAACAATCTGGTTAAGCCACACTTGCAGTACTGTGTCCAATTCTGGTCGCCTCACCATTGGAAGGATGAGGAAGCATTGGAAAGGGTACAGAGGAGATTCACCTGGATGCTGCCTGGTTTACAGAGTATGCATTATGATCAGAGAATAAGGGGGCTAGGCCTTTACTCTTTAGGTATACATGATATTAACAGGAATAGATATACTGTACAGCCAGCGCCTCTTCCGCAGGGCACAACTGATCAATACAAGAGGACATGGCTTTAAGGTAAGGGGTGGGAAGACCTAGGGGAATATTAGTGGAAGATTTTTTTTACTCAGAGAGTGGTTGGTGCGTGGAATGCACTGCCTGAGTCAGTAGTGGAGGTGGATACACTAGTGAAATTTAAGAGAGTATTAGACAAGTATATGAGGAAATTTAATTTGGGTGGTTATATGGAAGGCAGGGTTTAAGTGCCGACACTA
Source organism: Hemitrygon akajei (assembly GCF_048418815.1). Lineage (NCBI taxonomy): Eukaryota > Metazoa > Chordata > Chondrichthyes > Myliobatiformes > Dasyatidae > Hemitrygon > Hemitrygon akajei. The sequence continues at coordinate 924,282 of NW_027331957.1, forward strand.
CATTGTGTGCCTAGGGGCTTGTACTGTGTACTCTATGTTCTTTGTTATGTACCCTGGCGCAGGATTTGGAGCTAGTTTTTAAGAACTGAGGAAATTATTGTGCTGTACGCTGAGCTATGGCCAATAAACCGCAGCCTGACGTAACTATTATGTTGTGCAATGTCCCAAGGCTCGGTGGAGAGCAAATGAGATTGCAACCGTGGAGAGAGACAAAGTGCAGCTGGTCAAAGTTCTGGGCCATCTATAGATCCTCAGAGATGCTAACATCAGGGATATTCCAATAATTCTGGAGGCTTACCAGGTGACAGATAGGACTTATGGAGAGTCAGTTTCACCCAAGGTGGGGGACACAGGAAACTGGGTGACAGTGTTGCAGGGGAAAATGTTTAAATAGCCACTGTAGAGTACCCTGTTGCCATCCCCATTAGATGGATGTATAGGACTTTAGATACCGTCGTGCATACAAACTAATAAAGAGAGAGGTCCCAGTGGTCGGCTGTTCGGCAGTGAGTCTGCCTCTTGACTCAGAAGGGAGGGGGAAGAAGAGACACGCTGTGGTGATGGGGGATTCCTTAGTTAGGGGAACAGACTGGAGGCTCGCTGTGCCGGAATGAGATTCCCGGATGCCATGATGTCTCCCGCGTGCCAGGGTCCGGGATATCTCAAACCGAATCCTCAGCATTCGTAAGTGCGAGGGTCAAAAGCCAGAAGTCTGTTTACTGAAGAGGTATGATTAAATTCATTCTACAGTTTGTGAGGGAGAAGCATAAGTCACATGCATCAGTCTCTCAATGGAATAATGGGATTTACAGAGGCATAGGAGTGCATCACTTGTGTAAGACTCCCGAAAGTTTAATTTACAGGTTGCGTCTGGGGTAGAAAGGCAAATGCAAAGGAGGCATTTATTTCAAGGGGAAATGATTAAAAAAAGAACAAGGATATAACGCCGAAGCTTTATAAGGAAACATTATGGCGGCACTTGGAGTATTGGCAACAGATCTGGGCCCCATATCGCATAAAGGATGTGTTGTCATTGGAGAGAGTCCAGACGAGGTTCACGAGGATAATTCTGGAAATGAAGGTGTTAACATATGGGGAGTGTTCGGCAAATTTAGGCCTGCACGCATTGGAAGTTACAAGAATCCGTGCTGATAGGACTATCGCCCTTCTTGTCTGTGCCGAACCATTTTTCTGCCTACTCCCACGGACTTGCACCTGGACCATATCCCTCCAAACCCCTCTCATCCATGTACCGGTCCAAATTTGTCTTAAATGTTATAAGTGAGCCTGCATTTACCACTTCATCCGACAACTCATTCCCTACTCCAACCATACTCTGTGTGAAGAAACCACCCAACCCCCCATGTTTCCTTCAATCTGTCCTCCTTCACCCTAACCCATGTCCTCTGCTTTTTTTTCTCTACCTTGGCCTCAGTGGAAAAAGCCTGCTTGCATTCACTCTATCTAAACCCATCATAATTGTATACACCTCTTCAAATCTCCCTTCATTCTTCTACGCTCCAAGGAATAAATTCTTAACCCATTGAACCTTTTTCTGTAACTCAGGTTCTCAAGTCCCAGCGACATCCTTGTAAACATCTCTGCGCTATTTCAACCTTATTAATATCCTTCCTGTAATTAGGTGACCAGAACTGCTCACAATACTCCAAATCCGGCTTCACCAATGTCTTATATAACCTCACAATATAATTCCAACTCTTATACTCAATAGTTTTATTTATAAAGGCCAATATACCAAAAGCTCTCTTTACTACCCTATTCACCTGTGACGCCACTTTTAGGGAATTATGTACCTGTATTCCCAGATCCCTCTGTTCTACTGCACTCCTCAGTGTCCTACCATTACGTTATATGTTCTACTGTTGTTTTTCCTTCCAAAGTTCAATACCTCACACTTGTCTGTGTTAAACACCACCTGACATTTTTCAGCCCTTGTTTTCCAGCTGATCCAAATCCCTCTCTAAGCTTAGAAAACCTTCCTCACTGTCCACTACACCTGCAATCTTTGTAGCATCAGCTAATTCGCGGATCCAATTTACCACTTTATCATCCATATCATTGATATAGATGACATATACCAATGGACCCAGCAATGATCCCTGTGACACACCACTAGTCACAGGCCTCCACTCAGAGAAGCAATCCTCCACTACCACTCTCTGACTTCTCCCATTGAGCCAATGTCTAATCCAATTTACTACCTCATCGTGTATACTTAGTGACTATACCTTCCTAACTAACTTTCCATGCGGGACCTTGTCAAAGGCCCGACTGAAGTCCACGTAGACAACTTCCACTGACTTACCTTCATCCACTTTCCTGGTATTCTCCTCGGAAAACTCAAAAAGATTGTTTAAACAATATTATTTTACAATCAGTGATCTTGTTGAATTTGCCGAATGTTGAAAGGGCTAGTTACGGTGGGTGTGGAGAGGATGTTTCCAGTGGTGGGGATATCCAGAACGTGAGGGCACATACTCAAAATTACGGGGCGGCCTTTCAGAATGGAAGCAAAGAGGAGTGCGTGTTGCCAGAGAGAAGCGAATATGCGGAATGCTCTTTCACAAACCATGCTGGAGGCCAAGACCGTGAGTGGAGTTAGGCGGAATATGACAGTTTTCTGATGGGTTAGGGCATCAAAAATACGGCGAGAAGGTAAATTGAGTGGGATTCGGGATTAGCCATGAATGGAATGGCAAATCAGATTTGATGGGCTGAATAGCCTTATGTTTCTCAATGTCTTCTGGTCGTATCAACTCCAATGTCAGCAAATCCATTATTTACTAAGAAGACCAATATTGCTCATAATACAACAAATAATACCTCTCCAGTGTCTCGTAAAGCCTAGAAAATAAACCTTTACTTTTATATTCTTGTCATCTGGAAATGAATGCGAACATTGCATTTGTCTTCTTCACCACCGACTCCACCTGTAAATTAACCTCAAGGGAATCCTGCACCAGGACTCCCAAATCCCTTTGAGCCGTAGTTTGTTGTTTAAGAAAATAGTACTCCATCTGCCAGTACTTTGCCCTTGCAGCCTCTCTGCTAATTCAAAACCACCTGTAGATCGGAAATGTTGTGACCGATCTCCACGGACTGTGGTTTCACGATGAGGAAGTCAAACATTATTTCGCAGAGGGAGCTGCAACGGCCCAGGATTTGGAGCTTGTCGATAAGAACTAAGGAAATGACTGCGCTGAACGCTGAGCTGTTGCCAATAAACCGCAGCTTGGTGTAAGCATTGCTATTGTCCAGATGGTCCAAGGCCCAGAGCAGAGCAAGTCAGATGGTGATCCTTGTGGGTATCAATGCCATGAATAGGACGTTTGAGGAGGGAGTCCAGGGAGCTAGGTTCTAAGTTAATGGGCAGGATATCCAGGGTGGTGATCTCAGGATTGCAGCTCGTGCCGCACGCTAGTGAGCCCAGAACCAGGAAAACTGTACAGTTGACAGTTATCGGTTCGGACCAGTTGCGGAGGGATGTGAGCCAGATGGCCAGAACAGTTCATGGATAATTCTTGGGGGCACGTGGTTGTAAGACCTCCGACGATATTCTGAATCATATGGTTGAGCTCAGTGCAACTAGTGTTCTCAGCTGCATAAATTTCAATGCAAAATAATTTTAGGAAAGGCCGATAATTGTGCTGACGATGAATTAATTGGTTTAGAAACAGAGGCAATGTATACTGAGAAGAAGTTGATCACTGGGGGAAATTGCAGTCAATCGCCTGAGCTGCAAATGAGAAGCATAAAAGAAAAGGCTGAATATAGTAATGAATGTGTGGATTTTGACTGTGCGCAGTAACCAAATCACAAAGATAAACTTGCAGCGAAGTTGCAGATTAGCAGGTCTGATGTTGCAGGCATCACTGAGTCATGGCTGAAAGCCTCCAGCTGGGAACTTAATGCCCAAGGATACACATTCTGTCGAAGCCACAGCCGGGAATGCAGAGCTCTGTTGATAAAAACGAAATCAAGTCGTGAGAAAGAGACGACATCCAAGCAACAGACACAAAATGTTAGAAGAACTTAGCAGGCCGGGCAGCATCTACGGGAAAGAATACAGACGACGTTTCGGGCCGAGTCCTTTCAGCAGTGACCTAGGGCCGCTAGGTGTTGAATCATTGAGGTTAGGGATACCGAAATGCTCAGGTAAATACGTCTGATCATAATTGTATATAGACACATAAACAGTGGTGAAGGTCTGGCCTGCAAAGTACAACAGAACACGGGCAATACATGCCAAAAGGGCAAAGTTGCAATCGTCATGGGGGAACTACAATATGCGGGTAGATTGGGAAAATCAGGTTGGTGTTGGATTCCAGGAGGGGTATTTCTATACTGCATGCGATTTGGCTTTTTAGAGCAGCTCGTGGTTGAACTTACCAGGTATTCTGGATTGGATGCTGGTCTGTCAACCATATCTGATCGGAGAGTTGAGATAGAAGAACCCGCAGGGTTAAGTGATCATAATATGAAAACTTTCCTCCTTCAGTTCGAGAGGTAGAAGCTCAAATCAGATGTATCAGTGGGGAGAAACAGGAAATTCCAGAGGCATGAGGGTAATGTTGGCCAGAATTGAATGGAGAGGGAGGGATGACGGCAGAACAGCAATGGCTGGAATTTCTGTAAGCAATTTGGCAAGAATAGGACATGTACATTCCTAAGTGGAAGATCTGTTCTAAAGGAAGGCTGACACAATCTTCTGCCAACATTGAAATGAAAGCGTAGGCAATTTTGTAACTGGTGAGAAAATGGAAAACGCAAACGGAGGCTGACACTGACAGGGAATTGGAAGAACTTGTGCAGGATACCCTGAAGGTTGATTTGCATGTTGAGTCTGTGATCAGGAAGTCCAATGCCAGGTGAGCATTTATTTCCAGGGAATGTAAACTCAAGGATATAACGTTCTGAACTCATAAAGCACCGGTGAGGCTTCATGCGGACTATTGTGACCAGTCTTGAGCCGCTTCTCTTACAAAGGTGTGTGGAAACTGCAGAGGATCTAAAAGGGGGTTCAGGAATATTATTCCGGGAATAAAGTTCTTGTCACTTGAAGAGTATATGACTGGCTCTGGGCGGGTGATCAATAAACTTCAGAAGGATGAGGGGTGACCTCTCGAATTGTGAAAGGTCTTGCCAGAGTGGATGTTTAATGGATTTGCCGTGTGCTGGTAGAGTCAAAGACCAGAGGGTACAGCCTCAGAATAAAGGGACGTCCTTTATTCACGTCTTATTCCTGTCAATTACAGATTGTACAGGCCCACAGCCATGAAATGTTCCCCATATGACAAGCCATTCAATCCCGGAATCATTCTTGAGAACCGCCTCCGAACCATCTCCAATGTAAGCTCGTCCTTTACTCGATAAGGGGCCAGAAACTGCCCGCAACGCTCCAAATGAGGCCCCACCAGTGCCTTGTATAGTCTCAACATTTCACCCTTATGTATATATTCAGGACCACCCGGAATGCTATCATCATATTTGCCTTCTTCGCCACCAACTCAACCTCAAAGTTGCCCTGAAATGAATCCGGCCCGAGGTCTCCCAAATCCTTTTGTGTGAAAGATATTTTGGATTTCGCTGCATTTCGATCAAGTCTGTTGCTGGGCACAGGTCTCTACCAGCTCATCATAGGGGACTGACACCTTGAGAGGGTTCATCCACCTGAAGGATGTTCTGGCGTTGTGCCCGAAACATGGATGACAGAAGACGAGGGGTCTAGTCACTCCCCCCCTCCCTTTCACCACTGACCATCTCCATGAGCTCCTGACTCCTCTTCCGTCTCCGTCCCACCCTCCCACCGCTATAGTCCTCCCAATTCAGTCACATTTTTGCTCCACTGGACACTTCTCCCTCATTCCCAACCTCCCCGACGCGTCTCTGCGTGTACCGCTCCATCACCAACAGCCCTCCACATCTCCGGCCACAACCAAACACCTCCTCTACAAATCTCCCTCTCTCTGTTCACGGGATTTTTAAGGAGGATGGGGAGAGTTGAGGCCCGGTTTTACTCCCTTTATCTACCGGATATCGGTCCCTCGGTTCCGAGCCTCTCCACAGTTCTGTGTGGATAAGCCTGTCATGTGACTCTTGTCGTGTGTGCAATGTCACCACCCCGTACCCGCCCATTCCTCGGCTCCCCTTCCTTCCTCTTCCCTCTGCAGCACAACAGCTATCAGACACACACACACACACACACAGACGCGCAGTCTCTGAGGCAGACACACGTCAAGACTTCTGGAACGGTCAGAGGTAGGGAGATGGTGGGGAAGGGAGGAATGGTGAAGTGGAGAAAAGGAGGGGTGAGGGGTGAGTGTGTGAATGAGGCAGACGTAGGGAGTCGGGTTGGGGCAGAGGGCAGGGAGGTACGAGCAGGAGAGAGGAAAAGAGGAAAGTTGTGGGGGAGGGAAGGGGAAGCGACAGAGGGTTTGAAGGGGCAGAGAAATGGAGACGGAGTGAAGGAGAGAGAGGGCGGGGAATCGGGATGGGAGAATGTGAGGGACGGCCACATTCCGTGAGGCGTGTTCCGAGCCAAAAAACACCTAAACCCAACCGCACCCTCGAAAATTCGGAAAGGGAGAGTGTGGTGGGAGGTGTGGAAGGAGATCGTGTTGGAATGGGAGAGAGTCGGGGAAGGAGGGGAAGAGAGTGGGAAGACGGAAAGGACAGACAGAGATAAGAGATAAGAGGAGAAAGGTGAACGAGAACAAGATGGAGTGTGTGTGTGAGAGAGAGAGCGAGAGCGAGAGAGAGAGAGAGCGCGAGAGAGAGAGAGAGAGAGAGAGAGAGAGAGAGAGAGAGAGAGAGAGAGAGAGAGAGAGAGAGAGAGAGAGAGAATACTGTGTGATAAGGAAGGGAAGATATAGAGGACGAAGAAGGCGAGTGTATGTTGGGGTGTGTCATGTGGCCAGTCACTCCCGAAATCTCTCTTCTCCCTCTATTTTTCACCTCCCCGCCCCGGCCACTCGTATATCTCTCAACCACTCTCTCACACGTACTCAATCTCTCTCCTCCCCGCAGTTCTTTCCTCTCAGTCCCTCTCATTATCGGCTGTCCATCGGGTGTTTGTGGGCGACGGTCTCCCACTCCGGGTTTTCTGTCCCGAAGGTCCCGTCTCTTTCAGGAGCTCAGAGACTCGACAGGATGGACGAGAGCGAGACCTACGTAAACATGCGGCTCACAAGAACGTACGCACAAGCTCGTTCGAGAGGTGAGTGATGCGGAGAGAGGGAGAGATCTTACCGCTGTGTCTGTGTGATGGGACGGTGTGGAGCGAGATTCACGCTGTGCCTGACCCCGGGAGTGTGTGATGTGACGGTATGGAGGGAGATTCACTCTGTGCCTTACCCCGGGAGTGTGTGATGTGACGGTATGGAGGGAGATTCACTCTGTGCCTTACCCCGGGAGTGTGTGATGTGACGGTATGGAGGGAGATTCACTCTGTGCCTTACCCCGGGAGTGTGTGATGTGACGGTATGGAGGGAGATTCACTCTGTGCCTTACCCCGGGAGTGTGTGATGGGAGTTTCACTCTGTGTCTGACCCGGGAGTCCGTGACGTGACGGTGCGGAGGAAGCCCCACCCTGATTGTCTCCCTCTGTGTTCTGTTCCCAGCTGAACCGGATGTATCGTACGTGGAACTGAATGTCACCGCCCTCTCGGCGCCCCGGGACCGGGGAGATGGAGGTCAGTTTCATCTTTGCTGGTTTGACTCTGTTTAGGAGACGTGTCCATTCCTGTCGAGAGATCTGAGAGCAACAGTACTGTTAACGCTACTGATTAGTTGCTGTAGAGTAAGTCAGAGGGAACCCATGGTATAGGCCCTGATGAGGGAGATCTGTGGAAGGGTCGGTGTGGGGGGACGTACGGTGAGGATTCAGCACCTTGAAGCGGGGACGGTGCTTGGTGTGGATGGTGCGTTCTGTGAGGGGATGTGTGGACGGAGCGCTGTGGGAAGTGATGACGAGACGGTGCTGTGGGAGGGTCGGTGTGGAGGGGTCGTTCTGGGACGTACGGTGAGGATTCATCACCTTGAAGCGGGGGACAGTGTTTGGTGTGGATTGTGCCTTCGTGAGGGGAAGTGTGAGGGGGCGCTGAGGAGGGCTGCTCTTCGAGGCGTGCAGTGGTGGGCGTGCCGTGGAATTGGGTGAGGAGGGAATGCTTGGGAGTGTCGCTGAGGAAAAAAGGGACATTGAGGAGGGAGCACTGCAGGGAACAGGGAACGGAGGGAACGCCATGCGGTGTGTCGGAGTGGAGGAAGCTCAGTGGGAGGGTCGGTAAGAAGGGGACACCACTGGAGCCGTGGTGACGTGGAAGGCCATTGCTAAGGTAAAAAGAAGACACCGCTGTGGATAACTTGAACGACACTCGAACCACTTTTCACTCTCCTCTGTTCTCTCTGTCTCCCTCTCTCTCTCCTCCTCTCCCCACTCTCCCTCCCTTCATCCCCTGCCTTTTCCCCTCTCCTGTGCCCTACCACCCACCGCTTCTCTGCCCACCCTCACTAAATTCGCTCGCCTATCAACATCCCTCTGTCTCCCCATCTCTCTCTCCCGCCCCTCTGCCTTCTCCCCCTCCTCTCTCCCTCCCCATAGCTCACCCTTTTCCTCAATCTCAAGCACACTCCCCTTCCCTCCCTCGCCCCACTCTCCGAATTCCCCTCTATCACACTCCCCCTTTCTCCCTTCCTCACTCTCGCTCTCACATTCGCACTCTTTCCCACATTCTTTGCTCATTATCTAACCTCCCGGTATCTCCTCCCCTCTCTCCCTGTTCTATCCCCTTCAAACCATTTTCTGCTTCGCTCCCGCTCTGCAACCTCTTCTCTCTATCGGTCCCTTCCCCTTTTCTCCCTCTCGCTCATGCTTTCCCCTCTCACCCCCTCTCTCACAATCTCTCTCTCTCTTCCTCTGCCACTCTCTCCGTCTCCGCTAACCATTCTCATTCCCCATTCTCTCTCTCCCATTTTCCCGCTCATTGCCTCTATCGCTCACTACTGTCTCCTCTTTTCCAGCCATCTCTCATCCTCTCTCCACCGTCTGCCGCCGTTCCCTCACCTTCTTTCTCTCTGCCTCTCATCCTTTCTCCTCTTTACTTAACCCACACTTTCCCTACTCGCTGTCTCTGCTCCCTCTCTCTGTCCTCACTCCTCTTTCTATTATCTTCTCACTTTTCTTCCCTCGCTCTGCGTACCAGGTGGTCTGAGCTCCAGCTACGCAGCGGTGAACTTTCCGAACGACGAGCCCGTCATCGATGAAGATGAGGCTCCTCCCATTGCCGCGGGACCCAGCAAGCTGCCAACCAATGCTCAAGCAGGTCGGAGTTCATAATTATGACGCTATTGTGCACATGTCACTTGTTATATGCAGAAGTGTGTGTATTTTTAAATACTTCAAATTTCACTCCCTCAGCCAGTTTTTTGGCATCTCGTTCCACATAAGGACCACCATATGGGTACACAAATTTGTCACCGGTGTACCCAATTTATTTTTTTCCTCCTCTCTCACCTTCGCCGTGTGCGCTCACGTCCACGATTGTAATTGATATGCCCCTCATGGCTTTGTACACCTCTGTAAGGTCACCCGTACACTCCAAGGAGCAATGTTCCTCTACAAGTTCACTCCTAGGCTCCAAGGAATAAAGTCCTGAACTGCCCGACATCACTTCATAACTCAGTCCCTCGAGCTCGGGCAACATCCTGGTAAATCTCCCTCTGCACTCTTTCCAGCTCAGTTACATCTTTCCTACAGCAGGGCGAACCAAGACTGAGCACCGAATTCCGAGTGCCTCCTCGCCGACGTCTTGTACAACGGGGATTTGACCTCCCGACTCCCGTACTCAGTGTCCTGACTGATAAAGGCAAACGTGTCGAACACCTTCTTCACCAGCCTGTCGACCTGTGACTCCCGTCCTCCTACAGACTCCTTCATTCCTCAAAGCTCCCTGTCCTCCAGCGATCTTCACATCGTCTGCAAACTGCAACCGGCGTATTAATTCAAGCATCCAAGTCTTTGACATAATAGAAAAGTAATCGGTCACAACAAGACCCTGTGGAACACCACAGGACACCGTCAGCCAACATGTAAAACCTACAGCACAACACAGTTCCTTCGGCCCACAAAGTTGTGCCGAACATGTCCCTACAATAGAAATTACTAGATTTCCCGTTCGCCCTCTATTTTTCAAAGTTGCATCTACCTGTCCAGAAGTCTCTCGACGTTGGGAAAATGTATGTGTGCACACATTAGTGGGAGAAATGAACGGGCGGACTATTGTTTAGAAGGAGAGAAAATTCAAAATGCGGAAGTGTAAAGGGACTTGGATACCCTGAAGGTCAGTCTCCAGTTTGAGTCGGGGGTGAAGAAGGCGAGTGCAATGTTGCCATTGATTTCTAGAGGTACAGAATACAAGAACAGGGATGTGATGTTGAGGCACTCGGAGACCACACTTGGAGTATTCTCTGCGGTTTGGGGCTCCTTATGGATGTGCTGACATTGCAGAGGTTTCAGGGAAGATTCACCAGAATGGTTCCAGGAATGAGAGGGTTACTGTATGAGGAACATCTGGAGCTTTTGCACTGTATTCCCTGGAGTTCAGGAGAATGAGGAGGGGGTTATCTCACAGAAACTTTCCGATTGTTAAAAGGCCTGAACAGATTTGATATAGTAAGTTATTTCCCATGATAGGGGAGTCTTGGACAAGAGGTCACGACTTCAGGATTGAAGATGGTCCATTTAGAACAGAGATGCAGCTAAATTACGAGTTAGTCAGAGACTGGTAAAGCTGTGGAATGTGTTGCCACAAGCGGCTGTGGAGGCCAAATCAGTTGGTGCATTTAAGGCAGAGATCGATAGTTTCTTGATTAGCCGGGATATCGAAGGGTATTTGCAGTATGCAGGGGGAGTGGGGATGACGGAAGAATTGGTTCAGCCCATGATTAAATGGCGGGGCAGAATTGAATAACCGAATGGCCTACTTCTGCTACCATATCTTATGCTCTCATGGTCTTGTGGTTTCTCCACAGCTGCGCATGAACAGCAGCCGAAAGTGAAGATCGGAAATGTACCGTTCCGTCAGATCTGCCTACTCTGCCTAGTTATAGGCGTCTTCCTCGTGATAGTGGCCGGTCTCTCGATCCATGGTGAGTGGAATGGTCTCCCGGTGGAGTCAGACCATAAATAAAGAGAGTGGAATGAATTGTTAACCGTGATAAAATCACGGCATTTACCGTAACAAAATCAAGACTCGTCCTGAAACGCCATTCACTATAACATCAACAACGCTGTCAGGGTCATGACGTTCAACGAGACACAAATACACTCCTAACCGCGACACTGACAGGACCATCGCCGTCACACACACACACACACATGGCTGTTACACTGACCGCAACGTGCCCCTCGCTGTAACATCGACGTGCCCCTGACCGTGTCACTGATAAATTCCTCAAGCGACACCGAAACACACCTCACCGTGACACCGACACGCTCTTCACCGTGACACTGAGACACCGTGACACCTTCACGCTCCTCAGCATGATCCGCTCCGCACCGCATCGTGAAAAAGACTCAGAGACAGTATCGCTCATCAGCATAAAAACCGATGCACCGCTCGCTCAGGCAATTCCCCACACCTCACCCTGACACAGGCAAACCCCTTAACATGATACCGACACCTAAATTCACAATGACACCGACATAGTACACTCTGTGACACGGACACACACCTCAGCGTGACCCTCTCACACCCACCGTGGCCATGACATGTCTCTCACCGTGACACAGACATACCCCGCTCTGTGAGACCAGCACACCCCACGCCATGACACAGATACTCCACCCACGGTGACACCACAAGCCCCCCACACAGACATTTTCCTCGACTTAACATCGAGATACACTTCATTGTGATCCGGCACACCTCTCGCCGGGGCACAGAATCTCCTCACAGTTTCCTCACACGTCCCTCACAGCAAATCGGACATGTCCAGCATGATACTGATGCAGACCCCCATTGTAACATCAACAACATCTTCATCGGGACATTGATATACACCCTAGTGTGACACAGACACGCCCCTCAAGGTGGCGCCGACGCCTCTCACTGTGCCATCAGCACCTCCTTCACTGTGACACCCTTCACCGTGACACTGACACAACAAAATAATAATGGTGCATAGTTCCCTGAAGGTGGAAGCTCATGTGCATAGGGTGGTGAAGAAAGCTTTTGGTATGCTGGCCTTTATAAATCAGAGCATTCAGTATAGGAGTTGGGCTGTAATGTTAAAATTGTACAAGTCATTGGTGAGGCCAAATTTGGAGTATTGTGTACTGTTCTGGTCACCGAATTATAGGAAATATGTCCACAAAATAGAGAGAGTATAGAGAAGATTTACTAGATTGTTACCTGGGTTTCAGCACCTGAGTTACAGGGAAAGGCTGAACAAGTTAGGTCTTCATTCTTTGGAGCGTATAAGGTTGAGGGGGGACTTGATAGAGGTATTTAAAATTATGAGGGGGATAGACAGAGTTGACGTGGATAGTTTTTTTTTCCATTGAGAGTAGGGGAGTTTCAAACAAGAGGACATGAGTTGAGACTTAGGGGGCAAAAGTTAAGGGGTAACACGAGAAATATTTTTTTTTTTTACTCAGCGACTGGTTGCTGTGTGGAATGAGCTTCCAGTAGAAGTGGTAGAGGCAGGTTCGGGATTGTCATTTAAAGTAAACTTGGATAGGTATGTGGACAGGAAAGGAATGGAGGGTTATGGGCTGAGTGCAGTGCGGTGGAAATAGGTGTGAGTAAGCGTTGGGAACGGACTAGAAGGGCCGAGATAGCCTGTTTCCGTGCTGTAATTGTTATATTATTACATGGTTATAACCTCCGTGACCCGTTCGGTAGCGTGACGCTGACTCACGTGTCAATGCAAACGCTAAACTTCCTTTACCATCTCTCTCAGTATCACAGATTCGTCAGTCTAAGGAAACCTACCACCGAAACTACCATGAGTTAAACTCAACCCTTCAATCCAAGCTTTCTACGCTCAACTCTAATCTGACCGACCTTAAACAAATGCACAGCGATCTCCGTCACCAGTTCTGTGAATTGTTGACCAGCAGAAGAGGTGAGGCATCATCTCCAACTTTCACCCACTCCTCATCACTGGGCGGGCATGGAGAGAGGAAGCGTCACTCTGTGCTTGACATCGGGAGTGTGTGAAAAGATGGTATGGAGGGTGATTCACTCTGTGTCTGACAGCCGGAGTGTGTGATGGGGCCGTGGAGAGAGAGATTCACATTGTCCCTGATCAAGCTGTGTGAGATTGGACTTTGTAGAGGATCTAAATTCTGTTGCCTGACACCGGGAGTTTGTGAGGGGCGGTGTTGAGGGAGCTTTCTTCTGTGTATGACCCCGGGAGTGTGTGAGGGGCGGTGTTGAGGGAGATTTCCTCTGTGTCTGACCCCGAGCGTGTGTGAGGGGCGGTGTGCAAGGAGTAGCACTCAGAATCTGACCCCGGAAGAGTGTGACAGGGCGGTGTGCAGGAAACTTCACTTCACGTCTGACCGCTGGAATGAGTGTCTGTGTCTGACTACGAGAGTGTTTGATGGGATATTGCAGATCGAAGCTTCACTCCACGTCTGACCCCGGGCGTTTATAAAAGGCAGTGTGCACGGAGCTTCATTCCACGTCTGACCCGGGGCGTTTATAAAAGGCAGTGTGCACGGAGCTTCACTCCACGTCTGACCCCGGGCGTTTATAAAAGGCAGTGTCCACGGAGCTTCTCTCCACGTCGGACCCTGAGCGTTTATAAAAGGCAGTGTGCACGGAGCTTCACTCCACGTCTGACGCCTGGAGTGTGTGATGGGTCCGTGGAGAGAGAGATTCAATCTGCGTCTGGCCGTGTTATGTGTGATCGGACGGTGCAGGGATCTTAAATCTGTGTTTCACCCCGTGTATGTATGATGCGACTCTGTGTTTGACACAGTGTGCGTGTGATGAGAAGCTATGGCGGGAATGGGGGTGGGTGAGAGTTTGGGGTCGTGTGTGTGTCTGACACATGGAACGGTGACGCATGCCTGGAGAGGAGAAATGACAGAGGTATACAAGATATTAAGTGGAGTAGATAGAGTGGGTAGCCAGCGCCTCATCCCCAGGGCACCACTGCTCAACACAAGAGGATATGGCTTTAAGGTAAGGGGTGGGATGTTCAAGGGGGATATTAGAGGAAGGTTTTTCACTCAGAGAGCTGTTGGTGCGTGGAATGCACTGCCTGAGTCAGTGGTGGAGACAGATACACTAATGGAATTTAAGAGACTATCAGACAGGTACATGGAGGAAATTATGGTGGGGGGGGGGGTGTTATATGAGAGGCAGGGTATAAGTGTCGGCACAACATTGTGGGCCACAGGGCCTGTAGTGTGCTGTATTATTCTATGTTCTATTCATTCAGTGTCTTGACCCCAGGAGTGTGTGATGGATGGTGTGGAGGGAACCTCACTGTATCTGATCCTTGTTAATTTACGATGGGACGTTGCGGAGGGATATTCACTCTGTGCCTGACTTCAGTGTGCGTGATGGGACTGCGTGGAGGGAATTTCACACTGTGTGTGATCCTCGGTGTGTGTGATGGGGAAGTGTGAAGGGAGATTCACTCTTTGTGTCACTGTTCGTTGTCCCTGATTATCAGAGCAAACGTGTTCCAAGAACTGGGTCACAAATAAAGACCGTAGTTATTACGTATCCACGATAGAAACATCTTTCCAAAAAGCGATTCAAGAATGTTCAAACCGTCATTCAAGGCTGCTGGAAATCAATTCAAGGGATGAAGCGGTATGTGTCACAGCACCAGAAGATCCCACAGTAACACAGGAATCATCACACGCTCCCGGGTTCAGACACAGAGTGAATCCCCCTCCCAACCGTCACATCGCACACTCCCCGAGTCAAACACAAAGTGAATCTCCCTCCGCACGACCCCATCACAAACTCCATGGGTCAGGCACTGAATGTATCTCACTCCACACCGTCCCATTACACACTCCGGGATCAAACAAAGAGTGAATCTCCCTCCACACCCGCCCATCACGCACTCCCGGGGTCAGACACAAAGATAAATACTGGCATACGCTCCCAGCACGCACTCACGGGATCAGACACAGAATGAATCTCCCTCCACACCGTCCGGTTACACACTCCCGTGGTCAGACACAGAGTGAATCTCCCTCCACACCGCCCCATCACAGTATCCTATTATAATCAATAGAGGGAAGGTACGTAGATAGTTTTCAATTCTTGGCAATAATGAAGTAAATTTAATTTCCCAGCTCTTTGTATTCCACAATCTTCTGGAGAACAACCTTGTTTACTGGATTGAAAAATGCGAAAACGGGTGAGATTGTCACTAATCTGTGGGGTGGAGATTGGTTATTGACATAGTCCTGACGGGAGAAAATGGGATTAGTTTACGGACTGAAGTAGTTATGTGTAAAATGGAGGTTTATTGAGATTTGTTTGTAGATTGTACGTGGACAGGGGTTAGGGTGGTACAATGGGAACATTTTGGGGCCGACAAGTGTCTGTCGGGGAAGGACACTGCAGTGGGAATATTTCGGAAACTGGCAGGGGGCAGTGGGGAGAGATCAGTGACAGAGATTATTCTGGTACTGACGCATGTGGGTGAGGACAGCGCGGTGCAGTGGGATCATTTTGGAGATAGTCGCCGGGCTGTGAGGAGAGGGATCAACAGTGGGATTAGTTTGGTGAATGACACGGATCTGAGGGGCTAGAGTAGGACAACTGGATTAGTTTGGAGACAGATACAGGGCGGTGGCACTCAGTGGGTTAACGGAATTAGTTTGCGAATAGAGGCAATGATGTGGGAGAGAGGGTGCCAGTGGTATAAGTCTGGAGGCGGACCAGAGGCGATGGGGAGAGCGCGGTGTAGTGGGATATGTCGGGAGACAGACACGAAGCTCTGGGTAGAGGAAGGGACAACGAGATGAACCTGGAGCCACACAGGGCTGAGGGAAGAGTGTGGAACAGTGGGATTCATTTCCGGACAGACATAGGTCTGTGGGGAAACGGTGGGACAGTGGTGCTTGTTCGGGGACTGAAACAGATAAGAGTGGGGAGGGTGGGCCTGTTCGATTCATATGGGGACTGAAAGGGGACTGTGGCGGGGAAGCGGATCGGTGGGAATAGTTTGGGGGATACGGGGCTGTGGGGAGTCATTGGGTCAGTACGATTAGTTTGGGGATTGACACAGGACTGTGGGAAGACATTGGGACCGTGGTGTTTATCTGGGTACTGACACGGGGCCGTGGGGAGAGAATGTTTGAGTGGGATGAGTTTGGGGTCTGAAAGGGGACTGTGGCGGGGAAGCGGTTCGGTGGGATTAGTTTGGGGGATACGGGGCTGTGGGGAGACATTGGGTCAGTACGATTAGTTTGGGAACTGACACAGGATTGTGGGGAGACGTTGGGACCGTGGTATTTTTCTGGGTACCGGCACGGGACTGTGGGGAGAGAGTGGTTGAGTGGGATGAGTTTGGGGACTGAAAGGGGACTGTAGTGAGAAAGCGGTTCGGTGGGATCAGTTTGGGGGATACGGGGCCCCAAAATGTACCCATTGTACCACCGTAATGGGGAGCCATTGGGTCAGTACGATTAGTTAAGGAATTTACGCAGGATTGTGGGGAGACATTGGGACCGTGGTGTCTGCCTGAGTACTGGCACTGGACTGTGGGGAGAGAGTGGTTGATTGGGATGAGTTTGGGGACTGAAAGGGGACAGTGGTGGGAAAGCGATTCGGTGGGATCAGTTTGGGGGATACGGGGCTGTGGGGAGACATTGGGTCAGTACGACTAGTTTGGGGACTGACACAGGACTGTGGGGAGACATTGGGACCGTGGTATTTGCCTGGGTACTGACACGGGGCAGTGGGGGGAGAGTGGTTCAATGGGATGAGTTTGGGGACTCACACAGGCAATTAGGAGGGATCGAATTCATGGGATTAGCTTGGGGACGGACTCCGCTCGGGTCCTCTACTGAAGCTGTTTTGTCTCTGTTGAAATTGTTTATCCCTGCTGGATAGGAATGCGGGCTGGAATCTCCTGTACAAGGCGTCCCCGGGAACGCCCGAATGCATTCAGTGCGGAACGAGTAACACTTGTGATGGTGATCGGAGATTCATCTGCGAGAGGTCGGCACCTTTGTTCCCGGATACTCCTGAAAAGATCCAGGGTCTCTGTCAACAGCCAGTGGAGTCAACATGAATCAAGTGACTACCCCCATTTTCTCCTCCTTCTGTCCCCTTCACTCTCCCTCCTAAATCCTTTCAAATTCGCTCCCCACCCTCTCTGTCCCTCCCTCCTACTCCATCTCCTCCTTTTGTCGCCATCATATTATCCCCAGCAGGCACCGACAAACCCCTCTCGCCGTCTATCCCCTTCGTTCTCGCAACTGCCCCCGTACCGCTCTTCCTAGTTCCATCTACCTTCCTCTCTACCCCTCAGATCCCCTTATTCCTTCGAACATTCTCCGCCTGCACCTTCTGTGCTCCCTCTGCACTCCTCTTACACCCCTCTCCCCTTCCCTCCTCAGGAACTCTCTACCTCCACTCCCCGTTCTCTCTATACCCTCCGTCTCCCTGATCTCTCTCTCTCTCTTTCTTCTTTCCACTCACTCTCACCTCAATCCTGTGCCGTCTGGTTCTCGACAACACAATCCTGGGTGAAAGTCTTTGCGCATTCCCACTGTCTGTGCCCCTCCCGGGTTTATGGAACTCTGTGAAGGTTATAACTACGCTCCAGGGAATAAAGTCCTAACCTTCCCTCCCTCCCACCATAAATCAGTCCTTCGAGTTTCGGCAATATCCCCGTAGAACTCCCTGTACAATATATCCAGTTCACTGACATTTTTCCTAAAGCAGGGCGGCGTCACCGACGTCTTGTACCACGGGAACGTGACCTCCCGACTCCTGTACTCAGTGTGACTGGTAAAGACCAGCGTGCCAAGTGCCCTGTCCACCCTATCGGATGTTTTCCATCGGAATCGCTATTTCAATTATCTGAAGCTTATAACCCCTGGAATTTGTTCTTTTGAAGCATCAGTACGGAGCAAAGATGTACAATTAATGTAAATTTGATATATTAATAAACACCGCAGAAATGTCGACTTCTTGCTGATGCACTGAAAGATGAGATGTGGCAGGGGAAGAAGCGGTTCCTGAATCGCTGTGTGTGGGTGTTCTGTCTCCCGGAGCTGTCAAATACTCCTCCAGTAATACCACGTCCAATCCCGTTATCATTCCTGTGAACCCTCTCCAATTTCTCACATCCCCTGTGAGATAAGCGATCGAGACCTGCCCACAAAACTCCAAACCGTGCCTCACCAGTGACGTATTGAGCCGGAGAATGACGTCCTTGCGTTTACGTCCCAGCCCTCTCGAACTGAATGCTGTCATCGCATTTGCTTCCTCACCACCGGCTCAAGCTGCAGGTTAAACTTCTGGGAAAGCTGTACGAAGTCTCCCAAATCCCTCCGCACCGCAGATTGTTTTTAACCCTTAAACACTGTGCCGGTCATGTTTGACCCGTTTTGACATTTGACAACAGTAAAAGCACCCTGAAGGTTTATACTTTTGTATAGGTGCTACAAATGTTTGTACATTGAGGCTGCTCCGGGTCGGATTTGACCCTTATCTATTGAAATGGATTTTAGATCTCTGGAAAATTAATTAAATATTCATCACCCATTTATTAACGTCAGATAGGCTATTTATACATACGAAATAGATCTGCGGTTCAAACTTTATATAGACGCATATTATGAGGGGATTCTTGGGACGGTTCAAAATTGCCCCAGACCATTCTGTGAAGGTATTGAATATGAACATGTTGCCTGGGTTAAAAAAAAATATCCCTCCCTTTAGAAAATATTCTACGATTTTATTTTTTTTTTTGTTGAATGACCATACGATTCCCGGCACTGTATTCATTCTGCCACGTCTATTTTCATTCTCCTAATCTGTCTGAGCCCTTCTGCAGCCACACAGCCCCACCCCCAGGCTTCTTCAGCACATCCTGCCACTCGGTAACGTGGTAACTCTTCTGCCGAGCGAACACTGGGGGGCAGCACAGACTCCTGCCTGGTGGCCACGCCACACCGCTCTACCGTGTGCAGCTCCTTCACTTCATCTGCCAGCGAGCAACTCTCTCAGTTTACACAACAGCTTGAGTTGAAATAATGTCTCAGCGGCAATTCCTGGCATAAAAGAGGTCATAAAACTAGAGTTACAGGGGGGTGAAAACCGTAATGCCATCACAGATAGAAGAAAGTTTGTTGGAACAGATGTAGTTAAGGACTCAGACGAAGTCAGGAAGTAAAAAGTTGAGCCTGCTGGGGCTCACGTTCTGAGCTGCCTACGTTTCAATGCAGTAAGTATTGCACGAAAAGCAGATGAGCTCAGTGCGGGGGGTCAAAGTCTGGAAGTATGGCATTGTAGCTAGTAGTGAGACTTTGTTGCAGGAGAGGTAGGACCGTTAGCTTAAAATTCTGGAATTCGGCTGTTTTAGTCGTGCTAATGCGCAAACAATGCAAACATGAGGGGCGGCTTTGCGTCAGGGAAAATGTCACGGCGGTACTCAGTCAGGACAGAATGGGGAACCCGTCCCGGTGAAGATTTTTGGGAGGAACTGAGGGTTAAGAAAGGTATGAACTCGATCATGGGGCCATATTATCAATCACCTAATAGTCCCGGGGATTCAGAGGAACAAACCTGTAGCGAAACATTAGGTTGTGATATCGGGTGATTTTAACAGGTATTATCTGTGAGCTCCGTTCCGTGAAAGGACCAGTGGGGTAGCTTCTCAAATGTTTTCAAGAAAGTTTCCTTAATCGTAGGTAGATAATTCGAAACAGAGAGTGCAATACTGGATCTCCTCCTGCGGAATGGAACAAGGCAGGTGACAAAAGTTTGTGCAGGTGACAAATTTGCATCACGTAATGATATTGCCATAAGATTCAAGGTGATTATGGAAAAGGGTATTTATGACATCGGGTTTAGTTCTAAATTGAATGAAGGCTGACATTTTTTGGAGGCAGGAATGATCTGGCAAGTGTGGATTCGGCCAGGCTGTTTTCTGGCAAAGATGAACCTTGTAAGTTGGAGTCCAAGCGCTGTTTCATAAGAATACTGGGAGGTGTCGGATCACAACCAACAGTGCTGGAAATGGATTTCCTACGGTTGAGCACTGAGTGCTCAGCACGAAATCTTGAATTAAAAACTTTGAGGAAGGATTGTGACAGACAGAAATTGGCAGTCCCACTCTTAAAGTGAAAGTGACAGCGAAGCGCACTCCAAATGAGACCACAGCAGAACCTTAAAATTAAATCTTTGCCCGGGAAATGAATGCGAGCCTTTTATTAGCCTTCCTCACCACCGAGTCCTTGAACAGTCCAGCCTGTTGGTGGCAAAGGTTTTCAGTGCCCTACCAGGTACACATTCGGAACCCGATGATCTGCGAAGGTTCACCCACCTGAGGGATGATTCTTACATCGGACTTCAAGACGGAGGTTACAGAAGAGAAGGGGGCGAGCAGAGCCGAACCTGGTGCCCCTCTCGAACGTCTTTTTAAACAGCAACGTGACTTCTCAACCTGAATACTTACTCAACTACAACCTTCTTCGTCTCCGATATCTCCTCTCTCTCCGACATCCGAACAGTTTTATGTTACCCCATCCATCCGCTAAAACCTACCCCGACTCCGTGAGTCCCCCTTACTGTGCACCACTACCCATTTCAGTTGTTCCTACTTCTCCTGCTATTCCTCACCTCCGTCTCGGTCAATCTCTCCCTCTCCCCCACTCTCGGTTGGTCTCAGGACAGATCCATGGAAATGCTGACACCCGGCAACACAGGAACCTAAAATCAGACCATGAGATATAGGAGCAGCATTAGGCCATCGAGTCTGCTGCGCCCATTTCATCATGTCTGATCCAGGTCCCCCTCAGCCCCAATCTCCTGCCTTTTCACCATATTCCTTCATGGTCTGAGTAATCAACAATATGTCCAACTCTGACTTCAATATATCTAAAGTCAGACTCCACAGCCGCTTGTGTTACCTGTTCTACAGATTTACCATACTGTGAGGAAATAAATTACTCCTGTGATGGGATCTTATGTTTCATTCGCGATTTACTGTGCCTTTAAGGAGAGAGAGAGAGAAAGAGAGAGAGAGAGAGAGAGAGAGAGAGAGAGAGAGAGAGAGAGAGAGAGAGAGAGAGAGAGAGAGAGAGAGAGAGAGAGAGAGAGAGAGAGAGAGAGAGAGAGAGAGAGAGAGAGAGAGAGAATACAGTGTTACGAAAAGCAGCTGTCTTCTGCTGCTGCCCGAGTTGCTGTGGAGAGAGAGGAGGAGTTACATGATGGACAGCTGATGTTCAGCGTGTGTAAGGTCGACTGTCTTTCTCGCAGACAAACAGAAGAGACTCACAGAGGATGGTGACGAAGGAGTCACTGGATGAACTCTTCGAGTGCACACGAGGGTGGTTTGAGGATCGATCAAGTGAGATTGATCAGAGGCTGTCACAGTGAGTGCAAGGGTGACGTTGTGCAAACTACCGGTGTGTTCAACCCTTGCCTGGGTTAGTAGATTTACCACTTGAAGACGGTACCCTTAGGGGAGTCACATTTGACTAACTTGAAGAATTCAGAGGAGAACGGCAAGACCGACGCCCCCTGTTTATTCAGATTACAAATACCTCTCTCTCAGCTCAGTTCTGTGGATTGAACTGAACTTTCTTACAGACCATCGTCAGACTGTAACTCTTGCCAGCCGAACTTGAATGAGTTTGGGAACTTTATTCTATTCGCCTATATCAGCATAACTCTGCTAACTTTCGATTTATCTGGTTTAAGATGCTATATTAAGTGGTTGCTAATTGAATAATGTTTGCTAACAGCAAAACCAGACTCCAGGTCTGTTCTATTGCTGCTGATGGTTTTATCACACACATTTACGTGTACCTGAGTCTCCCAATCTCCGTTCTGAAAGGACGGACCTCCATTCCGATGTGGGTCCGCTGGAATTGACTGTCCCGCCACGGGGAACATTCTCTCCACATCTACTTTATCGATGCCTTTAAACATTCGATCATTTCCAACAACAACATCCGTCCCCCTCATTCTTCTGAGATCCAGCCATCAAAGGCATTACATGTTTGACTGTTTTGCCTTAACTTTGTGTAATTTTCAATTCAATGGGCATCGCAAACCCGCTGACACCCCTACACGCCTGATACAATGTCACAGGGCAAGAATAATTTCGAACCGCTCACAAAATGACTGCCTCCAGCATAAAGTTACAAGAATACTGGTGAAAAGTTCAAGGTACATTGGTTCTGAAATTATCTCTGAATGAAACAACCTTCAGATATCTAACAACTCCAAATCACTGAATCTGTTCGCATTCTCAGATTAGCGTGTGAGGACATATTTGCCGAAACCTGTAAACATTCACATACTGGCCTGCACGCTTCTCGCTCATCAATGAGCATCTCTATATTGTCGGACACATCACTAAATCTGTTCGCATCCCCAGACTGGTGTGTGAGAGCATATTTGTCGACACCACCCTAAATCTGCGTAATCCCAAAAATCAGTGCTCTCTCCATACACGCTAACTCCCCAACATGCATAATAGATTATCTCAGAGCGGGAATCATTTCAAATCGATCAGAAAATGACAGTTTCGACATGACAATCAGCACGCATCCCGAAATGCATCTGCAATTCCAGATCGTTTGACACACACAGATCTGTGTGTAACCTGTGCACCTCCATATTAGACAACTGACGCCTAAATCTGCGCACATCCCCAAGTCCGCATTCAACCATAAATCTGTGCGCATGACCGAGTAAGAGCTCGCCCTAAATCCATATGCACCCCAGTACTGACGACAAACCCACATGCACGCTGGATTATCCGAAATCACGAGTCAGGTCAAACAGTTCACAAAATAGCTTCGCGTTCAAAAATCTAAAACAAACTTTCAAGTTCTATTATTAAAGTATCTATAAGTGAAACAACCTTGTCATTCGTCACGCCCCGCCAATCCACCGACACACCCAAATCCGTGTGTACCCAAACTCGCCGCGCACATGTCAAAATCTCTCAGAACCCCCAAATCCGAGTCCGCCCCTATATGTACAATTGTTTATCCTAGAGAGAGAAACATTTCAATTATTTCACAAGATAGCTTAATCCACTTTAAAAAAATAGCAAGAACAAGGCTCAACGTTAAAGTGCATTATTTATCCGAGTATCTGTAAAAGAAACAATTTGAATTTTGGCATTATTCCCAGTTCCTCCGACATCCAAAATCCACGTGCACTCCCAAATCCATATGCACACCCAATTTACAAAAAATTTACCCAAAAAACACTTACAGATTAGATTATCCGAGAGGAGAAATAATTTCAAATAGTTCAGAAAGTTGCAACTTCCAACTTAAAAATCACAGCAAGAGCAGAGTAGAAAACCGGAAGTGTATTTATTAATAGCGTACCTATCAATGAAACAACCGTGAGATTTGTCAGGACCCCAAATCCAAAGACACTCCCAAATCCGGGAGTATCTAAGACCGTGTACATCACCAAACCTGCTGATACTCACGTATCATTTGATCTTCCCAAAGGAAGGGTCACTTTAGAGTGACAGCATTCACCTTAAAGAAATCGCGAGGACATAGTGCTGCTATTATTAAAGAGACTATAACTTTGAGATTCACAACAACCCCAAATCGACCGACACTAACAAATTCATGAGCACCTATACGCGCCGACACGCACCTAAACCTGTCCTCATCCCCAATCGTCAGGCACCCGTGTGCACCCCAAATCCATACTGACATCCTGTGCACCCATATTGGTACCTAATCTTGTGCAACCTCCCAATCAGAAAGCACCATCAGATACGTATGTGGTTCCAAATCCACACATCACTGTGCACACGTACTCGCCGAAACTCTCCTAAAGAGAGCAAAGCTGTGTGTACCCTCAAATCCGTTGATTTCACTAAATCCGTTCGCATCGCAAATCGGTTGCCGCCCAAATATGCCGAAGCAGCCCTAAATCTGCACAAACCCAAAATCGGTGCGCACCCCAAACCCTCTGACACCCGAGAGGCATAATAGATTATTCCAGACAAAGCAACATTTCAATCAAGTCAGAAAATGACCTTCTTGAGGTTAACAAGCCATATGTGCGCCAAAATCCTTTTGCAGATCGGCCACACACCCAAATCAGCGTGTCAACTCAAATCCGTGTGCAGCCCCATATTCAAGACTACACCCCTAACTGATCACTAAAATCCGTCCGCACCCCCACATCATTTCGATCACGTGAATAATGAATTTAATTTAAAAAATAACATGAAGTATTTTAAATGATAATTCCTCTGGGATAATCTAATGTGCAAGTGGGTTTCTCCGCGGGTATGATGTTTGCATGAATTTTAGGGTGCGCTCCTAGTTGATGTGGTGCACATATTTGAGGTGTACATGGATTTGGGATTGTGTACATGTAAACACGGATTTGAGGTGAGATAAAGATTTGGACGTGTTTGCGGATCTGAAGTTGTTCATGAATTTTGGACTGTGTGCGCATTTTAATGTCGAGGAATGAATTCCTGAAAGGATTCTAAACTGCATGTCAGGATGTTAGCGGTTTTGGGGTGCGCACTGAATTGGGTCGTGCAGATATTGGGCAGTGTCGGAGAATAAGGGGTACACACTGCTATGGTGTGAACTTGGTTTTGGGAATGCGCACGAATTTAAGGCTGAGTCCTCAAATATATGGGGTGAGCACTGATTTTGGGTGTGCGTAGGATTAGGGTTTGGCGGCAAATATGCACAAGGATTTAGGGATACGCGCCAATTTAGGTGTCTGTAGTCAATTACGGGGACGTAATTAGATGTTGTCATGTTCGTATATTCCGGGGGCTGTTTGTTTACCAATCAACAGTTGCAAACATATTTTCGGGTGGTGAGAATTTTAAATGTTGAAACAGCCATTTTCTGAACTGTTGGGCATGAATTCTGCTTTGGATTGTCTATTATATATGTGGTGTGTCAGTGTGTTTGGAGTGCGCACTGTTTTGTTGATATGCACATATTTTGTGGATTCATGGCGGGCAGTTTTGATTTATCGATACAATGCCTCTGCTAAAGTCAATTCCGATAATCCGGAGCGCTGGGCAACTTTACAGACTATTGGTCTAATTCTTAATCAATACTGTAACATATTTTAAATTTACACTTGAAGGTAAATTTAGAAATTGCTGCAATTTAAGAGAAGGCGAAAAAAGAACCGTCGGTGAGATTTAAAGAAGAATCTTAGACATCACTCGAAATTTAGTCTCAAACATGGCCGTGCACACGTATTTGGGGATACACATAGATTTGGGTGTGTTGGCGGATCAAGATTTGCACACGAATGTGTTGAGAGCGGATTGTTAACGTCGACGCTGCCATTTTCTCTACTGTTTCGATTGTATCTTGCTCGGATAAATTCTCATGGGCATGTGGGGGTGTCAGCGGGTTTAGGGTGCGAGCTGCATCTGGCATTGGGTATTGCGTGTCAGCGAAAATGGGTTGCACAGGGTCTCGGGGTGCACATGGATGCACACGGCTTTTGGGGTTTGTTCTTGTTATGGGGATGCGCTCGTATTTGGGGATACCATATTTGGGGGGGAGTCGGCGAATATGGAGTCGCCACGTTTCTGTGGGTGTATCTGGGAGTTCATCAGGATTTGGGTTGATCGGCAGATTTGGTGATGTGCTCACGACCTTTGGGATGCGTGGGGCTTTGAATGTCAAGGTAGCCATTTTGGGTTTGAAATGATTCTTCGTCTGGCTCGCCGAATGTGCGTCCTTACTTGGGGAAGTGCGCAGATTTTGGGACTCACGCGCATTTTCGAGATACGTGCATACTGCTGCTGAGTATGAGGGTGCACATGAATTTGACCATCGTTGACCATGATGATAATGTTGTTGTCTCTGGAGCCTTAACACTGACCAGTGTGATACTGTAACAGCGTGTCCCGGTCATTCACAGGAATGCATTCCTAAGACACCCATATTTTAACTTCCTCCCCTGTGCATAGAATTCAACTGGAGATTTACCCAACGCCTTGAGTCGGCTGAATGCGATTAGCTGGATCAAAGGTTAATGCAGTCTTGTATGCTGTACATTACTGCCCCATATAACTGAATACCTAACAAAACGGGGGAGTGGGGGGGGGGGGGTTGATTAATCCAAATGTTGGAGAAACTTCTCAGGCCAGGCAGTATCTATGGTAAAGTACACAATCGACGTTTCGGGCCGAAGCCCTTCAGCAGGACTGGAGGGGAAAAAAAGCAGAGGAGTAGATTGGAAAGATGATGTGAGGGGAAAGAGAAACGCCAGACGAAAATATTCTACGATTTAAAAAAAAACATGTTGAATGACCATACGATTCCCGGCACTGTATTCATTCTGCCACGTCTATTTTCATTCTCCTAATCTGTCTGAGCCCTTCTGCAGCCCCACATCCCCACCCCCAGGCTTCTTCAGCACATCTTGTCGCTCGGTAACGTTGCTACAGACTGTGGTATACGGATGAGGGAGTCTATCATCCAGTTGCAGAGGGACGGACCGCAGCCCGGGATTTGGAGTCGGTGATTAAAACTGGGAGCACGTGCGCGCTGAATAATCCACATCCTGTGACGCGCACTCACAGTATCCGGGACAGAATTCCAGACGACTGGGATGGCGGAGTGTTGGAGATTGCTAAGAGGGGAGAGTGGAGGACGGAGGGGGTTTAGCTCTCCTATTGACTTGGGTAGTGTGTGATGCGATTGTGCGGGTTTTGAGCTGGGGAGTTGCAGTTGAACTAAACAGTATCCGAATCGTGAGTGTGTGAAGGGATGGGGAACAGGGAATTCGCTCTGTGTCTGTACCAGAAAGAATGTGATGGGACAGTGTCGAGGGAGCATCACGTGTTTGATGCCGGGGATCTACCATAGGACGGTGTGGAGGCAGCTGTACTCTGTGTCTTCTCCGGAAAGTGTGTGATGGAACAGTGTGGAGGGAGATTCAGTGTCTCTTTGACTCCGGAAATACGTTATACGACTTGAGTGGGAGCTTCATTCTTTTTCCGAAAATTTGGGACAGAGTGGAGGGAGCGTCACTCCTTGTCTGACCCCGAACTTGTGTGATGTAATGTTGGTGAGGGAGCTTCACTCAGCGTCTGACTCCGGGTTCGGGAACGAGGAAATGTGTGCATTATAAACCAGTGCCTCGCGTTTGTTTGAACAACAACCGATCCGCAAGGCGGGTTCATCAGCAAGAGAAAATAAAGATAGAAGCATAGGAACATAGAAAACCTACAGCACAATGTAGGCCCTTCGGCCCACATTGTTGTGCCGAACACTTCCCAACCTTAAAATAAATTACTAGGCTTACCGAGAGCCCTCTGTTTTCCTAAGCTCCATGTACCTATCCAAAAGCCTCTTAAAAGACCCCATTGTATCCGCCTCCACCACTGTTACCGACAGCCCATTCCACGCACTCACCACTCTCTGAGTTAAACTTACCCCTGACATCTCCTCTGTACCTACTCCCCAGCACCTTAAACCTGTAGTTAAGAAAGCTTATGGAGTGTTAGCTTTCAGAACGCGATGGATCGTGTATTAGTGTCGCGATTTAATGATGCAGCTTTAGGAAACCTTGGTTAGGCCACACTTGGAGTACTGTGTCCAGTCTGTTCGCCTCACTATAGGAAGGATGTGGAAGCATTGGAAAGGTTATAGAGGAGATTTACCAGGATGCGGCCTGGATTAGAGAGTATGCATTATGAACAGAGATTACGGGAGCTAGGGTTTTACTCTTTAGAGAGAAGGAGGATGGGAGGAGACATGACAGAGGTACACAAGGTATTAAGAGGACCAGATAGAGTGGACAGCCAGCGCCTCTTCCCTCGGGCACCACTGCTCAGTACAAGACCATATGGAATTAAGGTAAGGGGTGGGGTTAAAGGGGGATATTAGAGGAAGGTTGTTTTCACTCAGAGAGTGGTTGTTGCGTGGAATCATTGGTGGAGGCAGATGCACTAGTGAAATTTTAGAGACTACTGGGCAGGTATATGGAGGAATTTAAGGTGGAATGTTATATGGGAGGCAGGGTTTAAGGGACGGCACAAGTTTGTTGGCCGAAGGGCCTGTACAGTGTGGTACTATTCTATGTTCTATGTTGTAACATTGTCATGCATATCTTATTCATCATTCCCACCCATAAAGCCTCACTTAGAGGAATTCTATTGCCTGTCCTGACTGTCCACTGCGGTTATATTTTCGCAGCATACTAATGTCACCCCTCCTCCTGTCATTCCTTCCGCTTTCTCACGTCTAAAAATAGGGAACCGGGAAATATCGTGATCTCTTTCTTGCTCCGCCAACACCCAGTTCTCAGTATTGTTTGCAATGTCATAATTCACTGTAGTGATTCATTGCCTGAGCATAACGGCCTCTCTCTAAAGCTTCCTTTATTTAAATATATCACTATTATATCTGGGAGATATTCTGTGTCTTATCTAGTGTATATAGATCCAAAGTAACTGTTCATCTCGTCTGCCACTTCCTTGTTCCCCATAATAAAATTCACCCGTTTCAACCTTGAAGGACCCAACTTTTGTATCGACTATTAGTTTTCTGCTTCCCATACCTAAAGAAGCCTGTTCTATCCTCTTTTATATTCTTGGCTAGCTTACCTTCGTAACTCATTCTTTCTCCGCTTATTGCCTTCTTAGTTTTCTTCTGTTGTTCCTTAAAAGTTTCCCAATCCTCAGGCTTCCCGCCAATCTTTGCTATGCTATATTCTTCTCTTTTATTTTTATACTGTCCTTGACTTCCCTTGTCAGACACGGTCGCCCCCTACTCCCCTTAGAATCTTTCTTCCTCTTTGGAATGAACTGATCCTGCACCTTCTGTATTATTCCCAGAAATACCTGCCATTGTTGTTCCACTGTCATCCCTGCTAGGGTATCCTTCCAGTCAACTCTGGGTAGTTCCTCGCAAATGGCTCCATAGTCCCCTATGTTCAACTGTAATACTGACACTTCCGATTTTCCCTTCTCCCTCTCAAATAGTAGATTAAAACATCATATTATGGTCACCACCTCCAAACGGCTTTTTACATCGAGTTCTCTTATCAAATCCGGTTCATTACACAACATTAGCTCCAGAATTGCCTTCTCCCTGGTAGGCTCCAGTACAAGCTACCCTAAGAATCCATCTCGGAAGCACTCCACAAACTCCCCTTCTTGTGGTCCAGTACCAACCTGATTTTCCCAGTCAACCTGCATGTTGAAATTCCCCATTACAGCCGTAGCATTGCCATGGCGACGAGTTATTTTTGCTCTAGTTTCCAAGTAACTATTTGGGAGCCTGTAGATAACTGTCATTAGGGTCTTTTTACCTTTACAATTTCTCAGTTCTATCCATACAGACTCCACATCTCCTGATTCCATGTCACCCCTCGCAAGGGACTGAATTTCATTCCTCACTAGCAGAACCACCCCGCCCACTCTGCCCACCTGTCTGTTCTTTCGATAGGACGTATACCCTTGTATATTTATTTCGCAGTGGAAAGTGGCAGATGCGTTCAACTCGGAGAAGAGTGATAGGTACACTTTGGAAGAACATTCTTAAGGATACTTGGTAGAGTGGCGGAGCAGAGGGATCTGGGGGTACATGTCCACAGATCCCTGAAATTTGCCTCACAGGTAGATAGGGTCGTTAAGAAAGCTTATGGAGCGTTAGCTTCCATAAGTCGAGCGATCGACTTTTAGTGTCGCGATGTAATGATGCAGCTCTATTAAACCCTGGTTAGACCACACTTGGTAAACTGTATCCAGAATGGTCGCCTCAATATGGGAAGGATGTGGAAGCCTTGGAAAGCTTAAAGAGCAGATATACCAGGACGCTGCCTGGTTTAGAGAATATGCATTATGATCAGAGAATAAGGGAGGTGGGGCTTTACTTTTTGGACCGAAGGAGGATGAGAGGAGACATGACAGAGATATGCAAGATAATAAGAGGAATAGATAGGGTGGACTGCCAGCCCCTCTTTCCCAGGGCACCACTGTTCAATATAAGAGGACATGGCTTTACGGTAAGTGGTAGGAAGTTCAACAGGGATTTTACAGAAAGGTTTTTTTCACACAGAGAGAGGTTGTTGCGTGGAATGCACTGCCTGAGTCAGTGGTGGAGGCAGATACACCAGTGAAATTTAAGAGACTACTGGACTGGTATATGGAGGAATTTAAGGTGGGGGGTTATATGAGACGCTGAGTTTAAGGGTCGGCACAACTTTGTGGGCCGACGGGCTTGTAGTGTGCTGTGTTGTAATGTGCTATGGTCTATGTTGTAACATTGCCATACATTTCTTATTCATCATTTCCACCCATAAAGCGTCACTTAGTGTAATTCTCTTGCCTGTCCTGACTGTTCACTGCGGTGACATTTTCTCATCTTAGTAATGTCATCACACCTCTTTTAATTCCTTCTGCTTTCTCACGACTAAAAATAGGGAAACCCGAAATATCGTCCGCTCCTGCTTGCGCCTCCTACACCCAATTCTCAGTAATGGCTACAATGTCATAATTCACTGAATTGATTCATGTCCGGAGTCAACCGCCTTTCTTTAAAGCTTCCTGCAGTGAAATTTACGGAGCTCAGGGCACCAGTCGCATTATGCATAAACTCTTGATATCTGCCTTTTTATGAGGTCTTACCAACATCTGTCTCCATATCCACTCCGGTATCTGCTCTGGAGCTCTGAATCCCATCCCCTGCAACTCGAGTTCAACAACTCTCCCAAAAACTCTCATGCACAGTACTGACACACCTTCCCGCCAGGATATCAGCTCCCCTCCAGTTCAGGTGTAAACCGTCTTCCATCTCTTCTATACAGATCCCACCTTCCTTGGAAAAAAATACAATGATTCCAAATTTTGGAGCCTTCCCACTTACACCTCGTGCTAAACTCTATTGTATTCCTATGTCTGGACACATTGGGATGGGTAGTGGTCCTGTCCTTTAATTTAAAAGCTAAATCCCTCACTTTGCAAAACCACCTTCCCATACATACCCATTACATTTTTACATATATGCTGCTCACTCTCTCACTTAATAATCATAGAGAAGGAATGGTGTGCTGAGCAAAGAGGAAGGAAGGGGAGGAGAGTGGGGCCACAGAAAGGGTGTTCAGTTTGCAGCTGTTGGAGCAGAACGTGAGAGTTACCATTTTCTTGCTCCCTATCTCTGATTAGAGTCTGATTAAACGTCGAAATCCACTGACCCATGACTAGGTGACAGAGACAGACCGAGAATCCCTCCATACTATCCTATCACACACTCCTGGAAACATAAACTGTGTAACGCTCCCTCCGCAACGATTAGTCACACACTGCGGGGTCATAAACAGAGTGAAGCTCCGTCCACACTGTCCTATCACACACTCCCTGGGTCAGACAAACAGCGAAGCTCCCTAAATAAATGCCATCACACTCACACCGAGAAAATCTATCATCTATCATCAGATGCGGAAATTCCAGACAAAGTAATAATAACATAAGAGAAGTGAACAGAAGTCAGTCATTCGGCCCATCGAGTCTGCTCCGCCATTTTATCATGAGCTCATCCATTCTCCCATTCTGTCCCACTCGCCCGCCTTCTCACCATAAACTTTGATGTCCTGGCCACTCAGATACCTATCAATCTGAGCCTTTAATACAACAGTGGCTCTGCCTCCACTGCCGCCCGTGGCAACAGATTCCAGAGATTCACCACCCTCTGGCTAAAAATAAAATGCTTTGCATCTCTGGTCTGAATGGGCGCCCTGCATTACTCAAGTCACGTCCTCTCGTACTAGACTCCCCCACCATGGGAAACAACTTTGCCACATCCACTCTGTTCATGCCTTTCAACATTCGAACTGTTTCTAATGGGTCCCCCCTGATTCTTCTAAACTCCAAGGAATACAGTCCAAGAGCGGTCAAACGTTCTTCATAAGTTAACCCTTTCATTCCCCGAATCATTCTAGTGAATCATCTCTGAACTCTCTCCAACGTCAGTGCATCCTTTCTTAAATAAGGAGAACAAAGCTGCTCACAGTACTCCAAGTGAGGTCCTAGCAGTTCCTTATAGAGCCTCAACATCACATTCCAGCTCCTATACTCCATTCATCTAGAAATGAATGCCAACATTGCATTCGCCTTCTTCACCACCGACTCAAACTGGAGGTTAACCTTAAGGGTGCCCTGCATGAGGACTCCCAAGTCCTGTTGCATCTCAGAAATTTAAATTAACTCTCCATTAAAATAATAGTCTGCCCGTTTAATTATTCTACTAAAGTGCTTGACAATACACTTTCCAATATTGTATTAAATTTGCCTCTTCTTTTCCCATTCTCGCAAACAATCCAAGTCTCTCTGCAGGCTCTCTGTTTCCTCAGCACTACCGGCCCCTCCACCTATCTTTGTATCGTCAGCAAACTTAGCCACAAAGTCATTTATTCCTTAATCCAAATCGTTGTTATAAAACGTAAAACAGAAGTGGCCCCAACACGGACCCCTGTTGAAAAACAGTGGTAACCGGCAGCCAACCAGAATGGTATTCCTATATTCCCAGTCTCTGGTTCCTTCCAATGAGCCAACGTTCTATCTAACCCTGCAGACATGCAACCGAATTCTACAGGCATGAAACAAGGAAAAAATAACTCCACTCACCCACTGACCTCGCCAAACACACGGGCATTTTAACCGTTAACTCGTACCGTTAGCTGTGTGAGCCCTCCTGTTCCTCCGTCTGTCCGGGCCGATTCACCAAAGGGGAAAAAAAAGACCTGCTTCTAAGTTAATTAGGTTAATTATAGGAGATGACCGGCCTTACCTGATTAGGAGCAAGGCAGATGCCTCGCGAGCAAAAAGATTCCTACTCTGTCTCCCACTACTCCGTCGCCCGCTCCGTTAATATGCTTGCTTTTTAAACTCTCCCGCTGTCTCAGAGGCCGATCTTCACACGCTTGCGCAGTCGGGCGCAGTACAAACTGGCGAAGAAATGTTCCTTCCTCTTTCCTCCACAACACAGCGGTTCTCACACACACGCAGACACACAGTCTCTGAGACAGACGCACATTTCAGGTCTTCCGGAATGGTGAAAGGTAGGAAGGTTGTGGGGAAGGTGGGAATGGTGAGAGGGAGAGAAGTATCGGGAGACGCCTGAGGGTGGAATTAAGGGAGACGACAATTAAGGGAGGGAGTGTGTGGAGGGCTGGGGTTCAGGGAGGTTGGGAAAGCGAAAAGTTGAGATGGGTGAGAAGGGGGAGTGTGGGAGGCCGCGGACGGAACAGCCGAGAAAGTATGGAGGGAGATGGAGTGAGAGAGGGTGAGGGCGGGTAATGGGAAAATGGTAAATCTGAATGATGTAATCAGGTCACACACCGCAGACAACATCCGAGACGAAATTCGGCCCTACAGGAACGGCGGAGTACAGGAAAGGGGATTGTTGAGGGAAGAGTGGAAGATGGAGGGAGTTGGGCTCTTGTTTCTGTGTCGAGTAGCGTCTTATGTGGTAGTGCGGGTGGAGGGGGGACGCACATTATATCTGAACGGGGAATGAGGAGGGAAAAACTTTCTGAGTCTGAGCCATGGGTGTGTGATGGGACGGTGTGGAGGGAGCTTTGCTCTGTGTCCGACCCCGGACGGAGCGCGATAGGATGGTGTGATGGAAGCTTCACTCCATGTTTGACTCCGAAATAGTGTGATGTACCGTGCTTAAGGCGTGTCACTCAGTGTCTGGTTCCGGGAGTGTGTGGTGTGATGGTGTGGAGGGAGATTCACTCAGTGTCTGATTCCGGGAGTGTGTGATGGGACGGTGTGGAGGGAGATTCACTCAGTGTCTGACCCCGGGAGTGTGTGATGTGATGATATGGAGGGAGATTCACTCAGTGTCTGATTCCGGGAGTGTGTGATGGGACGGTGTGGAGGGAGATTCACTCAGTGTCTGACCCCGGGAGTGTGTG
This sequence comes from Hemitrygon akajei, assembly GCF_048418815.1. NCBI lineage: Eukaryota > Metazoa > Chordata > Chondrichthyes > Myliobatiformes > Dasyatidae > Hemitrygon > Hemitrygon akajei. Next base: position 958,424 of record NW_027331957.1, read on the forward strand.
ATGTGATGATATGGAGGGAGATTCACTCAGTGTCTGGTTCCGGGAGTGTGTGATGTGATGGTATGGAGGGAGATTCACTCAGTGTCTGGTTCCGGGAGTGTGTGATGTGATGGTATGGAGGGAGATTCACTCAGTGTCTGGTTCCGGGAGTGTGTGGTGTGATGGTATGGAGGGAGATTCACTCAGTGTCTGGTTCCGGGAGTGTGTGGTGTGATGGTATGGAGGGAGATTCACTCAGTGTCTGGTTCCGGAGTGTGTGATGTGATGGTATGGAGGGAGATTCACTCAGTGTCTGGTTCCGGGAGTGTGTGGTGTGATGGTATGGAGGGAGATTCACTCTGTGTCTGGTTCCGGGAGTGTGTGGTGTGATGGTATGGAGGGAGATTCACTCAGTGTCTGGTTCCGGGAGTGTGTGGTGTGATGGTATGGAGGGAGATTCACTCAGTGTCTGGTTCCGGGAGTGTGTGATGTGATGGTATGGAGGGAGATTCACTCAGTGTCTGGTTCCGGGAGTGTGTGGTGTGATGATATGGAGGGAGCTTCTGTCTCTGTCTGACTGACGGAGTCGTAGACTAATATATCTTTGGTATTGGAACAGCTTACAATCAGAGATCAGGAGCTGGGAAAATGTGATCATTAAAAAGCAGGGCCTCGTGTTTGTTTGAGCAAGAGCCAATGGGGGAAGCGGATTCATTAGCAAGGAAAAAATAAAGCTAAGACAGGGACAAGCTTTTGGTAGGTTTGTTTTCAGTTTATTTATTGTTTCCTTCTTTATAATTGCACAGTTAGAGCGGTAGGCATGCCTGACAGGAGAGCTGAATGCTCCTCTTGCAGGACGTGGGGCGGCAGGGAGACCTCAGTGTCTCCTGTGGGAAGTGTATCCAGATTCTAACACTCGCCGTTAAAGAATTGGAACCTGAACAAGATGAACTCGGGATCATTCGGGAATCTGAGGGGTGATAAGGTGGACATATTGGTAGGAAGTCAGATCCAATGTGAAGTTCTCAGTAAAATGGGTGGTCAGGAAGGGGAACGTGGTTAAACAGACCAATGCTGTGCAGAGACCCCTTGTGGCCAAACCGCTGAATAACAGGTAGAGCACTTACTGCACTTCTGGGTGAAGGAGAGGGGTGCAAATGAGAAGCAGAGGGAACTCTCACCGGTCAGGTCTCTGGCACTGAGTATGATTCTTTGGCTCGGAAGGGAAGGGAACGTCTGGAAGGAGATTTGGTTACATTAGTGAGAATTGGTTGCAGGAGACGCAGGTCAGTTAGCTCATATTGTCTGTCTTTCGCTGTTTTATTGTGCTGAAGCGGAATAAATTCAAGGGTGAGGGGCGGCTTTACTAATCAGGGAAAATTATGCTAGTCTAGGCGAGGGTTTAAGAGCGGATCTGTGGAACAAGATCGGTATGAACTAGTTCATGGGGCTGCATTATCGATCACATAACAATCCTGAGGATTTAGAGGAGCAAATCTGTGGAGATTTCGCAGACCGTTGCAAGGAACATAAGTTCTTTGGTGACTTTAACTTTCTAGGTATTGACTGTAAGACCCATACGGTGAAAGGAGCAGTGTGATAGTTTATCAAGTGTTTGAAAGAAAGTTGCTTAAATCAGTACGTATTGAGGCCCAACGAGAGAGGGCAATACTTCATCACCCTCTACGGATTGGGACAAGGCAGGGAATAAATCAAAAGGGTTTTCCAATTATATTAATAGCAGAAGGATAGTGAGGGATAAAACTGGTCCCTTAGAGAATTGGCGTGGACAGCTATGTGAGGAGCCAAAAGAGATAGGGGAGATTTTGAACAATTTATTTTCTTCGGTATTCACTAAGCAGAAGGATATTGAATTGTGTAATGTAAGGGAAACAAATAGGGTAGTTATGGAAACTGTGATGTTAAAAAGAAGAGGAAGTACTGGCGCTTTTAAAGAATATAAAAGTAAATTATTTTCCGGGTCCTGACAGGATATTCCCTAGGATCTTGAGGCAAATTAGTGTAGAAATAGAAGGAGCGCTGACAGAAATATTTCAAATGGCATTAGCAACAAGGATGGTGTCGGAGAATTGGCGTATTGCTCATGTGGTTCCATTGTTTAAAAAGGGTCTAAGAGTAAACCTAGCAATTATCGACCTGTAATTTGAAGTCAGTGGTGGGTAAATTAATGGAAAGTATTTTTAGAGATGGTATATGCAATTATCTGTTAGAAAGGGTCTGATTAGGAACAGTCACCATGGATTTGTGTGTGGAAGGTCATGTTTGACTATTCATATTGGATTTTTTGAAGAGGTTACAAGAAAATTTGACGACGGTAAGGCAGTGGATGGTGTCTATATGGACTTCAGTAAGGCCTTTCACAAGGCTTCGCACCGAAAGTTAGTAAGAAAGGTTCAATCTTTAGGTATTAATATTGAAGTAGTAAAATGGATTCAGCAGTGGCTGGATGGGAGATGGCAGAGAGTAGTGGTGGATAACTGTTTGTCCGGTTGGAGGCCGGTGACTAGTGGTGTGCCTCAGGGATCTGTACTGGGTCCAATGCTGTTTATCGTATACATTAATGATCTGGAAAATGGTGTGGTAAATTGGATTAGTAAGTATGCACATGATACTAAGGTAGGTGGTGTTGTGGATAATGGAGTAGGTTTTCAAAGCTTGCAGAGAGATTTAAGCCAGTTAGAAGAATCGGCTGACAGATGGCAGATGGGGTTTAATGCTGATAAGTGTGAGGTGCTCCATTTTGGTAGGACTAATCCAAATAGGACATACATAGTAAATGGTAGGGCATTGAGGAATGCAGTGGAACAGAGTGATCTAGGAATAATGGTGCATAGTTCCCTGAAGGTGGAATCTCATGTGGATAGAGTGGTGAAGAAAGCTTTTGATCTGCAGGCCTTTATAAATCAGAGCATTGAGTACAGGAGTTGGGATGTAATGTTAAAATTGTACCAGGCTTTGAGGCCAAATATGGAGTATTGTGTACAGTTCTGGTCTCCGAATTATAGGAAAGATGTCAATAAAATAGAGAGAGTACAGAGAAGATTTACTAGAATGTTACCTGGGTTTCAGCACCTAAGTTACAGAGCAAGGGTGAACAAGTTAGGTCTTTATTCCTTAGATCGTAGAAAGTTGAGAGGCGACTTGATAGAGGTATTTAAAATTATGAAGGCGTTCGATTGAGCTGACGTGGATAGGCTTTTTTCCATTGAGAGTAGGGGAGATTGAAACAAGAGGACATTAGTTGAGAGTTGGAGGGCAAAGGTTTTGGGGTAACACGAGGGGGAATTACTTTACGCAGAGAGTGGTAGCTGTGTGGAACAAGCTTCCAGCAGAAGTGGTAGAGGCAGATTCGGCATTGTCACTTAAAAAATTGGATAGGTATACCGACAGGAAAAGGATGGAGGGTTATGGACTGAGTGCAGGTCGGTGGGATTAGGTGAGACTAAACGTTCGGCATGGACTAGAAGGCCTGTTTCCGTGCTGTAATTGTTATATGGTTATATGGAACAGGAGGCTGTTTCGGGGACCACTTTGCATCTAGAGGATAGGTCTGACCTCAGGTTTATTTTCAAAATTAGAGAAAGACCATCTTACATGTAGAGGTTTGGGGTGCACACATAGTGAATGGGGGAGGGGTGAGGTGTACCGAAACACGAAGCGTCGAATTAAGACTGGGTGTGACGTGTCCGACTCAACTCATTTATGTCAGGACGCCCCCTTACAGGAAGCGTGTGGGAGTCCTTGAAGAGGAACTTCTGTATCTGGAGCAGAGAGTGTTAACTATGTGCAGAGGTCGGAAAATTTGTGTTTCATTTCCCTTTAGCGTCTGAGTACTTGTGAAAGAGATAGACAAGACTTCCGGTGAATATTACCACGAAGCTGAGGCGTGAACTAATACAGGACTATATCAGTACCTGGGACAGATACAGACCAGACTGCCGGTGCATATCTCCGCCAGGAACGAAATCATAGATATCAGAGTTTAAGATGAGAGGGGACATTTTATAGGAGATGTGTGGGTCTAGATTTTGTTTCCACCGACAGCGTGGGTGACTGGAATGTGCTGCCAGGGCTGCTGGTGGAGGCAGATCGATAGAGGCCTTTAAGCAGAGGGTTCTCACACACGTCAATGTAAAGGGAATGCTGGGAGATGGATGTCGCTAGGCAGAAAGTGTTTAGTTTCTTTGGAATAGCCGAGATCTGTGGGATGAAATATCTGTTATGTTCTATGATTTACGTTTATTTTCAGCATGAGAGGAGGAGAGTGATTTGAACTCAGAGGGAGCGAAGAGCAGGGGTGGGGTAGATCAGGGAACATGACGATGGATTGACAAAGAGAAGGAACGATTTTTCCACAGACAACACTGGCAGTGAACGAACCACAAGGAGAGACCGATCAGACCCAAGCGTATGGCTAATCTGCGTTTTAACAGCGACCCTCATTGTCACGGGTATCTGCTGGAGGATTCATGGTGAGTTACACACCGGTCTGAAAGACCAAACCGCAGAGAATGAAAATGAGCAGCCGCACATTCCCAACATAATCCCGAAACAACCGTCATCGTGAAACAAACACACCCGTCACTGTGGTACTGAAGGGGCCCTCACCGTGACTTCGACAGAACCCCGGCCAACACATCCTGCAACATGATACGGCAAATCCCTCAACCTGAGAGCGACGGACACCCTACTCACTGTAATCATGATTCACTGTAACACCCACTCGCCCCTCGCTGTGGCACAGACACATCCTTGACTAACTCAGACACTCCAACCGTGATCACAACACGTTCTTCGTCCTAACACAGACACAACCTTCACCGTGACACCGACACATCTCGCAACGTGGGACCAGCACACCCGCCAGTGTGACACCATACCCCTCACCAGGACACGGACTCTACACTCGCTGCGACCATGACAAACCCCTCACTGAGATCCCGACATTTCCCTCGCCGTAACACCGAAAACCATCTCAGCTTGACCCGGTACACATCTCATCGGGTCACAGAAACACTTATCACCGTGACACCGACACATCTCTCACCGTTAGACCAGCACACCCGCCAGTGTGAGACCGCACCCCTCACCAGGATACGGATTGTCCACTCACTGCGACCATGACAAACCCCTCACTGAGATCCCGACATTTCCCTCGCCGTAACACCGAAATCCATCTCAGCTTGACCCGGTACACATCTCATCGGGTCACAGAAACACTTATCACAGTGACACCGACATGTGCCTCACGCAGCAACAACATGCCCCTCACTGTGACACGGAATTATCAATCACCATGTCACTGACGCATACTCGCACGTCACGATGATCCCGATTCCCTTGACTGTGACAGCACACTCTTCACCTTGACACCAATCAATCCTGAGAGTGACACTCCTCTCAGCGTGACATCTATACGCTCCTGAACATGACCCGCAGCAGCGCACCGGAACGTGACTCCCTCTCACACGTCACTATAAACGCTAAAGATCCTGCACCGTCTCTCTCAGTATCACAGATTCGTCAGTCTCAGATCTGCTCGGACTCAAACAACACTCTGCTTTGGAGAAAGTATCCGGAAATTTGCCACTTCATTACAAGTATCAGAGGTGAGGCAACATCACCCTCTTTACCCCGCTCCTCATCAGACAGGCAGAGATATGGGATGTTGGGGAAAGAACTGCATTCTCTGACCCCGGGGGTGTGTGATCGGACGGTAAAGAGTGAGTGTCTGGTAGGACATTGTGAAGGAAGCTTCACCGTTTCTCTGACCCTCGGAGTGTATGAAATGACGTTTTGGACAACTCTACTGCCGACCCCGGTAGTGTATGATGGGACGTTGTGGAGGGATATTCACTCTGTCCGACTCGGGAGTGTGTGATGGGACGGGGTGGAGGGAGCTTCACAGTCTGTCTGATCCCGAGAGTGTGTGATAGGACGATGTGTAGGGGGATTCACACAGTGTCTGTCCCCGGGAGTGTGTGATGGGACGGTGTGGAGGGAGATTCACTCTGTCTCTGACCCCTGGAGAGTGTGATGGGACGGTGTGGAGGTGGATTCACTCGGTTTATGACCACGGGATTGTAAAACGTAACATTACTGCTTCAGTCTATGTCTCACTTCGGACATAACTTATGGAACAGTACGGATCCAGCTTCACTCTGTGTAGGACAGCTGGATTGTGTGATGGGACAGGGCCTTGAGAGATTCAACCCATGTCTGACCCCTGAAGTGTGTTGTAGAACCGTGGAGAGAGAGTTTCACTCTGACTCCGGGACTATGTGACGGGACGGTGCAGCGGGCGCTTCAGTCTGTGTCTGACTCCTGGAGTGTGTGACGGGACAGTGCAGAGGGACGTTCATTCTATATGACCCTGGATAGTCTGATTGGATATTGTGGAGGGAATCTGACCACGTGTGTGTGCCTTGGGAGGGTTTGGGCGGAACTTCGCTTTCTGTGTGAACACAGGGCGGTGTGATGGAACGGTTCAGAGAGAGCTTCACTCTGTAACTCGCCAGGAAGTGTGTGATGGGACGTAAGGAGGGAGCTTCGCATTGTGTTAGTCTCGGGAGGGTATTTTGGGGCCATGTGGAGGCAGCTTCCCTCTGTTTCTGACACTTTGTTCTGTGGTGTGTTCAGAAGTTGTAGAGGGAGAATCACTCTCTCTGTGACATTTGTCATGTGTGAAGGACACATTAATTATGTGAAGAGCAAAAGGATGACAGGAGTGAAGGTAGGACCGATTAGAGATAAAAGTGGGAAGATGTGCCTGGAGGTTGTGGAAGTGAGCGAGGTCCTCAATGAATATTTCTCTTCGGTATTCACCACTGAGAGGGAACTTGATGACGTGAGAACAATGTGAGTGAGGTTGATGTTCTGGTCCATGTTGATATTAGGGGAGAGGAGGTGTTGGAGTTGTTAAAATGCATTAGTTCTGATAGGTCCCTGGGGCTTGACGGAATATTCCCCAGGATGCTCCCCGAGACGAGGAAAACGATTGTCGAGCCTCTGGCTAGGATCTCTATGTCCTCGTAGTCCACGGGAATGGTACCGGAGGATTAGAGGGAGGCGAATATTGTCCCCTTGTTCAAAAAAGGTAGTAGGGATAGTCCGGGTAATTATAGACCAGTGAGCCTTACGTTTGTGGTGGGAATGCTCTTGGAAAAGATTCTTAGAGATAGGATCTATGGGCATTTAGAGAATCATGGTCTGATCAGGGACTGTCAGCATGGCTTTGTGAAGTGAAGATCGTGTCTAGCAAGACTGGTAGAGTTCTTTGAGGAGGTGAACAGGCATACAGATGAGGATAGTGCAGTCGATATGATCTACATGTATTTTAGTAAGGCATTTGACAAGGTTCCACACGATAGGCTTATTCAGAAAGTCAGAACGCATGGGATCCAGGGAATTTTGGCCAGGTGGATTCAGAATTGACTTGCCTGCGGAAGGCAGAGGGTTGTGGTGGAGGGAGTACATTCAGATTGGAGGGATGTGTCCAGTGGTATCCCACAAATATCTATTCTGGGACCTCTACTTTTCGTGATTTTAATTAACGACCTGGATGTGTGGGTAAAAGATTGTGTCGGCAAGTTTGGAGACGACACAATGGTTGGTGGCGTTATGGGTAGTGTTGAGGATTGTCGAAGATTTCAGATAGACATTGATAGGATGCAGAAGTGGGCTGAGAAGTGGCAGATGGAGTTCAACCCGGAGAGGTGTGAGGTGGTACAGTTTGGAAGGACAAACTCCAAGGCAGAGTACAAAGTAAATTGCAGGATACTTGGTGGGGTGGAGAAGCAGTGGTATCTGAGAGTATATATCCACAGATCCCTGATAGTTGCCTCACAGGTAGATAGGGTAGTTAAGAAAGCTTATGTGGTGTTAGCATTCATAAGTCGAGGGATAGAGTTTAATAGACGCGATGAAATAATGCAACTCTATAAAACTCTGGTTAAGCCACACTTGGAGTACTATGTCCAGTTCTAGTCGCCTCACAATCGGATGGATCCGAGAGCATTGCAAAGGGTACAGAGGAGATTTACCAGGATGCTGCCTCGTTTCAAGAGTATGAATTATGATCAGAGGTTAAGGGAGCTAGGGCTTTACGCTTTGGTGAGAAGTACGATGAGAGAAGACATGATAGATGTGTACAAGATATTTATCGGAATAGATAGAGTGGACAGCCAGCGCCTCTTCCCCAGGACACCACTGCTCAGTACAAGAGGACATGGCTTTCCGGTAAGGGGAGGGAAGGTCAATGGGATATTAGAAGAAGGGTTTTCACTCAGAATAGTTGGTGCGTGGATTGCACTACCTGAGTCAGTGGTGGAGACAGATACACTGGTAAAGTTTAAGAGACTACTAGACAGGCATATGGAATAATTTAAGGTGGGGGGTTATATAGGAGGCAGGGTTTGAGAGTCGGCACAGCATTGTGGGCAGAAGGGCCGTTAATGTGCTGTTCTATGTTCTATGTGTGCTGAGCGAATTTGTTTCTGTTTCTGACCGCTGGAGATGTCTGATGGGGCCGTGGAGATAGACATTCACACTGTGTCTGACAAAGGCTGTGTGTGACCCGACTTTGTGGGGGGATCTAAATTCTGTTCGCTGAACCAGGGAGTGTGTGAGCAGCGGTGTGGAGCGAGAGTCCCTCTGTGTCTGAAACAGGGAGTGTGTGATGAGACGGTGTGCAAGGAGTAACACTCAGAATCTGACCCCGGAAGAGTGTGACAGGACGGTGTGCAAGAAACCTCACTCCACGTCTGACCGCTGGAATGAGTGAGGACGCCATGCAGAGGGGGATTCACTCTGTGTCTGATCCAAGCAGTGCGTAACGAGGCTTTGTAGAGGGAGCTAAACTATTTGTGTGACTCCGGGAGTGTGTGATGGAACAATGTGGACGTGATCCTCACTCCAATTCAGACGCCTGAAGTCTGTGATTGGTTCGTGGAGAGAGAAATTCAATCGGCGTGTCTGACCGTGTGAGTGTGTGATCGGACGGTGTGTAGGGAGCTTAAATCTGTGCCTCACTGCGTCTGAGTGTGATAGGACTCTGTGTTTGACACAGTGTGCCTGTGATGGGAAACTATCGCGGGAAGGGGGGCTGAATGAGTGCCTTTTTATTTGGGTGGACGTCATATGTGTGTCTGACACCGGGAATAGTGAATAGGATGGTGTTCCATTCTGTGTCTCATAACAAGGGTGTGTAATAGGACAGTGCGGAGGGTACTTCTCTAGTCTTCCGACCCCTGTGTTGTGTGATGTCACCGGGTAGAAGGAGCATCATACTGTGTCTGACCACGGGATTATGCGACGGGATGGTGCAGTAGTGTTTCATTTCCTCTCTGATCACGGGCGGATATAATGGGGTAGTGTGGAGGGAGGTTCACTCTGTGTTTGTTCGGAGGACTGTGTGATGGGAGAGTATGCAGTGAGCTTCACTCCATGTTTGACCGAAGGTTTGACATTATGGATGGAACCCAAATTGGTGTCTGACCCGTCAGGAAGTGTGTGATTGAATGGCCTTCAGGGGTCTTCACTCTGTAACTGTCTCCGAGTGCCTGTGATGGGACGCTGTGGAGGGATCTTCACTCTGTGTCTGACCCCGGGAGTGTGTGATGGGACAGTGTGGAGGGAGCTTCACTCTGTATCTGATCTCGCGAGAGTGCGATGAGACGGTGCGGACGGTGCGGACGGTGCGGACGGTGCACACTCTTTCTGACCCTGCGCCTGTGTCATGGCAGAGTGTGAAAGGGCTTCATTCCATGTCTTTCTTCGGGTGTCAGTAATCGGACGGTGCTGAAGGAGCTACACTTTGTCTGATCCCTGGAGTGTACGATTGGACACTGTGACAGCAGCCTAGCTCTGTGTCTCTCTCCCGGAATGTGTGATAGGACTGTCTGGAGGGAGATTCACTCTGTGTCTGTCCCCAAGAACGTGTGATTTGTCAATGAGCAGCGTGCAGTCTGAACCCATGTCTGTGTGATGGGGCCGTGGAGAGCGAGAAAGCGAGAGAGAGAGAGAGAGAGAGAGAGAGAGAGAGAGAGAGAGAGAGAGAGAGAGAGAGAGAGAGAGAGAGAGAGAGAGAGAGAGAGAGCTTCACTGTGTGTCTGACCCCTGGGGTGTGGAGGGAACTTCACTCTGGGTTCTACCCACAGGCAGTGTGACGAGACGCAGTGGTGTGAGCTTCACTCCGTGTTTAATCGAGAAGTCTGTGTTTGGACGTTGTGGAGCGAACAGCACTTTCTGTCTGACGCCGTGACGGTATCGGAAAATGGGTAAAAGTAGCCTGAATGTGTGCATAACTGGAGTATCTGTGAAGGATGGTGTGGAGGAAACTTCACTGTGCGCTGGGATGGTGTGGGGTGGGGTGGCGGGGGGGGGGGGGGTTTATTCCCGGCGTGTGTGTGATAAGAAAGTGTAAAGAGAGATTCTCTCTGTGTCTCACTCATCCTTGTCCCTGATTTCCAGAGCAAACGTGGTGCAAGGACTGGATCAACAATAAAGACCGGTGTTATTACGTATCCACGTTTGAAACATCTTTCTACACAGCGATGCAAATTTGTTCAAAAAGCGATTCAAGGCTGCTAGAAATCAATTCAAGTGATGAAGCGGTATGTGTCACAGCACGAGAAGATCCCACAGCAACACATGAATCATCCCACGCCCCCGGGGTCAGACACAGGATGAAAATCCACTATGCACACCGGTCACACATACGCGAGGTCAGACACAGAGTGAAGCTTCCTCCTCACCGTCCCATCACCCACTCCGGGAGTCAAACACAAAGTAAAACTCCCTCCACACCATCCCATCACATACTCCAGGATCAGAAAGTGAAGCTCTCTCCACACCACACAATCACACTCTCGGGGTCAGAAATTGAAGCTCCCTCCACACCGTCTCATCACACACTCCCGGGGTCAGACACAGAGTGAATTTCCCTCCACACCGTCCCATCACACACTCCCGGGGTCAGACACAGAGTGAATAACCCTCCGCATCGTCCCAATACAGATTCCTTTTGTATTCAGCTGAGAGAAGCTCCGTACACAGTTTTCGAATCTTGGTAGTAATCAAATAAATTTAATGTCACAGAGATCTGTACCCCACATTCTTGGTTACCGAACCCGTGCATACTGGTTTGGAAAATGCGAAGCCGGGTGAGATTTGGACTGGTCTGTGGGGTGTGAGTTGACACACAGTTAAGTCCCCTTCACACCGTCCTATTACACTCTCCCGGGGTCAGACACAGAGTGAATCTCCCTTCACACCGTCCCATCACACACTCCCGGGGACAGACACAGAGTGAATCTCCCTTCACACCGTCGAATCACACACACCCGGGGTCAGACACAGAGTGAATCTCCCTTCACACCGTCCTTCCTATTACACTGTCCCGGGGTCAGACTCAGAGTGTGTGAACCTCTCTCAACACAGACTGATTGCAGATTGCTGTTGTAATCAACTGCGTGAAGCTCCGTACAAAGTTTTTGATTCTTAGCCTTGATCAAGTAAATTTACTTTTCCAGAGCTTTGTATCCCACAATCTTCTGGACAGAAACGTCGCATACTGGGTTGGAAAATGCGAAGACGGGTGAGATTTGGACGGATCTCTAGAGTGGTAGATGGGAATTGACTTTGTCCAGATGGGAAAGAATGGGATTTGTTTACGAACTGGAATAGTTTTGTGGGGAAAGGGAGGGGCATTGGGATTTGTTTGTAAACTGTACGTGGGTAGGGGTAGCGTGGTTCAATGGGAAAATTTTGGAGCCGACACGTGTCTGTCGGGGAAGGACAGGGATGTGGGAATATTTCGGCATCTGGCAAGGGGCAGTGGGGAGAGTTCAGTACACAGAGGTTATTTTGTTAGTGACTCATGTTGGTGAGGGGAGTGCGGTGCAGTAGGATTATTCTGGAGATAGTCGCCGGGCTGTGAGGAGAGGGAGCAACAGGGGGATTATTCTGGAGATAGTCGCCGGGCTGTGAGGAGAGGGAGCAACAACGGGATTAGTTTGGTGAATGACACAGATCTGAGAGGCAAGACTATAACAACTGGAGTAGTTTAGAGACGGATACAGGGCGCTGGATACACAGTGGTTTAAAGCGATTTGTTTGTAGGTAGTCCCCGGGCTGTGAGGAGAGGGAGAAACAGCGGGATTAGTTTGGTGAATGACATGGATCTGAGGGGCGAGAGTAGGACAACTGGATTGTTTTGGTGACCGATACAGGGCGATGGGAACACAGTGGGTAAATGGGATTAGATTGCGAACTGACGCAAGGATGTGGGAGAGAGGGTGCCAGTGGTATAGGCCTGGAGGCGGACCAGAGGATAAGGGCAGAGCGAGGTGTAGTGGGATATGTCAGGATTCTGGGACGAAGCTCTGGGTAGAGGGAGGGGCAACGGAATTAATCCGGGACCGACAGAGGGCAGAGGGAGGAGTGTGCACCAGCGGGATTTCGGGACAGACATAACTCTGTGGGAGACAGTGGGACAGTGGGGTTTGTTCGGGGACTGAAACAGATCAGAGGGGAGAGGGTGGGCCTGTTCGATTCGTATGGGGACTGAAAGGGGACTGTGGTGAGAAAGCGGTTCGGTGGGATTAGTTTGGGGGATACAGGCAGTGGGGAGACATTGGGTCAGTGCGATAAATTTGGGGACTGACACAGGGTTTTGCGGAGTCATTGGGATCGCAGTAACTATCTGGGTACTCGCACGGGGTTGTGGGGAGAGAGCGGTTGAGTGGGATAAGTTTGGGGACTGACATAGGCTCTTCGGGGAGAGCGAATTCACGGGATTAGCTTGGGGACCGTCTCGGCTCGGATTCTCTGCTGGAGCTGTTTTGTCTCTGTTGAAATTGTTTAACCTTCTTGGATAGGGATATGGGCACGGGTCTCCTGTACAAACTGTCCTCGGGGACGTCCGACTGCAGAGACTGCCGCTCGTACCCAGGGGTAGACCCTTGCAATCACGATCGCCGGTTCATCTGTCAGAGGTCGGCACGTCTTTTCCTGGATATTCCTGAAATTATCCAGGATCTCTGTCAACAGCCAGTGGAGTCGACATGAATCAAGTGATTCCCCCTTCCCGATCTCTCTAAACCCTCCGTCACCCTGATCCCTTCCTCTCTTGCTCCTGTCCACGCACTCTCGCCTCAGTCCTATGCCGTCTCTGCCAGTGCGGCCGGTTTGAATCAAGTGACTACCCCTCTATTTCCCGATTCTCTCTTCGTCAACTATCACTCCTCCATCCTCTCAAACTCCCTCCTCTCCCTCTCTGTCCTTTCCTCCTACTCCATCTTCCTCTTGTCGCATCCCCATTCTCCCCACCACACACTAACAAACCTCTGTCCCCAGTGATCTCCTTCTTTCTCGCCATTTCCACTCTTCTCGCTCTTCTCCATTCCATCTACGTCTCGGCACATCCCCTATCGCTTCGCCCATTTCACGCCAACTCTTTCTCCTCTCCCTCTGCCAATTCTCTTCCACTTTCTCCCCCCTCCCTAACCCCTCCCTACCGTGCTCTCCAATCCCTCTCTGTTCGCTCTGAACCGTCCGTCTCCCTGATCTCTCTCTTTCTCCATTCCATCCATTCTCACCTCAATCCTGTTCCGTCTGGTTCTCGATAACCTAACTCTGGGTAAAAGACTATGCCTATTCCCTCTGTCTGTGCCGCTCTTGTGTTTATGCACCTCTGTAAGGTTACAACAACGCTCCAGGGAATAAAGTCCCAATCTTCCCTCCCTCTCTCGATAACCCTCGATTTCCTGCAATATCCCCGTAGAACTCCCTGTACACTCTTTCCAGGTCAGTGGCATTTGTTTACCAAAGCAGAAAGCCTCACCGACGTCTTGTACCACTGCAGCGTGATCTCCCGACTCCTGTGCTCAGTGCCCTGACTGGTGAAGGCCAGCGTGCCAAGTGTCCTGTCGTAACCAATATTTTTAATCAGAATAGCTATTTGATTTTTTACCTGAAATTTATACGGCCTGGAATTTGTTCTTTAGTTTAAGCAGTACTGCAAAAAGATGTACAGTTAATATAAATTACAAACATTAATAAACACCGCACAAATGTCGAGTGTGTGCTCGTGCGTTCAGAGATGTGATGGCGCAGGGTGAGAAGATGTTCCTGAATCGTTGTGTGTGGGTGTTCGGGCTCCTGCGACTCCTCCCTGATGGTAGTAACGAGCAGAGAGCTTCTCCCGAGTGGGGAGAGTACTCAGTGATGGATGCCGCCTTCTCAAGGCATCGCCTCTGGACAATGTCCGCGATGGTGGGGAGGGGTGTGACGTCAGAGTGACGGCTGAGGCTGGAACCCTCTGTAGCCCGTTACTATTCTGTGCGTTGCAGCATCCACACCAGGCGGCGATGCGGCTCGTCAGAAAGTTCCCCACCGAACATCCATAGAATTTTCCTCATCTTCACTGAGAGAGCACATCCCCTCAAACCCCTAAAGCTGTGATCCCTTCTGTAACGAGACAGCTGTGGATGGTGCTGAACCCAAATGTAGAGTCAGGTCTGGAATTAATTCAGACTCAGACTCGAAGTGAACAAGACGGCACCAACCCAAACCAAAGACGACATCACAAGCAGTCGGACTGGAGACAGAACTCTTACGGTTGAGCACTGGGTGCTCAGCTAGATTCCTTTAATGATAGACTTCCATGAAGGAATTGGCATTGAACAATTGTATATCTGAATCCTAAAAGAAAAGTGACAGTTAACCGTACTCCTGGAAATGGACGTGCGGAAACTTGGATGCCTGTCCTGTTCCGTCGGGCACATGACACCTTCTTTGTGTTTGCATGAATGTGTTGGGCCACTATAGATCCTCTGAGTTGCTGACACACAGTAACCGAGGAACTTCAATTAAACCCACACGACACACGAGCAGAGTTAGGACATCCAGACTGCTGGCCATTTCATTGTTGATACATTGCCCTCATAGCTCCAATCTCCCGGCTTCCCCCGGTATACCTTCATGCCTTCAATAATGAAGAATTTTTCAAACTATGTCTTATATATACCGAATGGCTAGTAGTCCCCGGCTGTTGGTGGTTTTCAATTCCGTAGATTCAACACGCTCTGCCGAAGGAAATTCCTTATCATCGTCTTTCTAAAAGATATCTGTCCATTCTCAGGTTGTGTCTTCTGATTCTAGACTCTCTACAATAGGAAACATTCTCTGCACATGAACCGTTCACAATCCGAAAACTTTCAAAGAGGTCCCCTTCATTATTCTGAATTCCCGCGTGTACAGTCCCAATGCCATCAAACGGTCTTCATATCACAAACCACTCAATCCTGAAACCCCTTTGAACCCTTTCCAATAACCTGAAAACATGTCTCCAATTGTGGCCTCACAGTTCTTGATTAACCATTAGAATTACATCCTGAACCGCGACTCTGTGATGGGACGGGAAAGTAGTTTCACTCTGTGTCCGTACCAACGAGTGTGTGGTGTGATGCTCTGGAGGGCGTTTCCTTCCGTGTCCGACCTCGGGAGAGTGTGAAGGAACGGATTGGAGAGAGATTCACTGTGTCTGAGCCCAGGTGTGTGTGATTGGACGGTGTGGAGAGTGATTCACTGTGTCTGGCACCGGGAGTGTGTGATGGGTCGGTGTGGAGGGTGCTTCACTCTGTGTCTGACCCTAGAAGTATGTGAAGTGATGGAGTGAGGGGCTTCATTCTGTTTCTAACTCCAGGAGTGTGATGGAACGCTGCAGAGGGACAACACTCTCTGTCTGATCCCGCAAGTATATGATGGGACAGTGTTGAGGAAGCTTTAATCTGTGTCTGACCCCGGGAGTGTGTGATGTCACGGTGTGGGCAGAGATTCACTCTGAGTCTGACCCTGGGAGTATGTGATGAGACGGTGTGGATGAACATTTCATTCTGTGTCTCATTGCGGGAGGGTGTAATGGGCCGGTGTGGAGGAGGATTCACAATGAGTCTGACCTCGGGAGAGTGTGATCAGGAGGTGTGGAGAGAGTTTAATTGTGTGTCTGACATCGGAAGTGTGTGATAGGATTTTGTGAAGGAAGCTTTACCATGTGTCTGACCCCGGGAGTGTGTGCTCTGACGGAGTAGAGTGAGGTTCGCACTGTGTCTGACCCCGGTGGTGTCTAATGTGACGGTGTGGATAAGGTTCTCTTTGTGTCTGTCCCCGGGAGTGTGTGATGGGACTGTGTGAAGGGAGATTCGCACTGTTTCTGACCCCGGGTGTGTGTGATAACGCAGTGTGGAGGGAGATTCACTCTGTGTCTTACGCCAGGAGTATGTGATGGGAATGTGTGGAGGGAGATTCACTCTGTGTCTGACACAGGGAATGTGAGATTGGAAGTTGTGGAGGAAACTTCACCATGTGTCTCACTCCGGGAGTGTGTTCTGGGACAGTGTGGAAGAACATTTCATTCAGTGTCTAACCCCAGATTTTTCTAATGGGACGATGTGGAGGGAGATTCACAATGTGTCTGACCCCGTGAGATTGTGATCAGACGGTATAGAGAGAGCTTCATTGTGTGTCTGACTCCGGGATTGTTTGATGAGTCGATGTGGAGGGAGCATCACATTGTGTCTCACATCGACAGTGTGTGATACGGAGTGGATTGAGGTTCGCTCTGTGACTGACCCGGGGAGTGTGTGATGGGACGGTGTGGAGGGTGTATCACCTTATGTCTGACCCCTGGAGTGTGATGGGACGGAATTGTTGGAAATTCACTCTGTGACCGACTCTGTGAGTAAGTGATGGGACGGTGTGGAGGGAGTTTCACTCTGTGTCTGACCACGGGAGTTTGTGATGGGACGGTGTGGAAAGAGATTCACTCTGCGTCTGACCCCGGGAGTGTGTAATGGGATGGTGTGGAGGGAGCATCACTCTGTTTCTGAGCCCCGAAATATGTGATGGGTTGAAGTGGAGTGAGCTTCACTCTGGTGTGGATATTTCACACATACCATTACCGAATTTGAATTTATTTCAAGACGCTTACAAGCAGAGCTCGAACAATGCTGATTCGCTCTGGAAAACAGGAACAATGAACAGTGAATCTCTCTGCATATCGTCCATTTTATCAGCCTGTTGTCAGACACAGAATGGGGATCCTTTCTCACACTCCCATCACACATTCACAGCGTCACTTGTAAAGGGAAGATCCCTCCGAAACGTCCGATCACACAGACTCGGCGGTTTAGAGACAGAGTGAAGCTGCCACTGCACTGTTCCATCAAATAGTCCTGTTGGCAGACATACGAAAAAGTTACCAACATGCTCTCCCAAAAAAGATTCCCGGGATCAGACGCAGAGTCAAGATCGCAAAACAGAGTCACAGCTCATACAAACTGCGTTAGACACAGTGTAAATTTGCTTCCACACCATCCAATCTCACAAGCCCGGGATCAACACAGGGAGAAGCACTCTCCACATCGTCTCATCACACTCTCCCGTGGTCCGACTCGAAGTGCAGCTCCCTCCAAAACGACCAGTCACACACTCACTGGGTCAGGCACAATGTGAATCTTAATCCACTCCGTCTCATTACAGAGACAAGGGGTCAGACACGGTGGGAATCTCTCTCCACTCCGTCCCATCACACACTCTGGGGTCAGACACAGAGTCAATCTCTCTCCGGAGCGGGATTCACTCTGTGTTTGTCCCCGGGAGTGTGTGGTGGGACGGTGTGGAGGCAGATTCACTTTGTGTCTGACCACGGGAGTGTGTGATCGGACGGTGCGGAGGGAGATTCACTCTGTGTCTGACCCCGGGAGTGTGTGCTGGGACGGTGGGGAGTGAGCTTCACTCTGTGTCTGACCCCGAGAGTGTGTGATGGGACGGAGTGGAGTGAGATTCACTCTGTGACTGACCCCGGGAGTGTGTGATGGGACGGTGTGGAGGGAGAATCACTCTGTGTCTGACCCCAGGAGTGTGTGATGGGACGGAGTTCAGGGAATTCCACTGCTTGTCTAACCCCGAACTTGTGTGATGTAATGTTGGTGAGGGAGCTTCACTCAGCGTCTGACTCCGGGTGTGTACTCCTACATGTACTTTCCCATGAACAACACTCTCACCTTACACCCGATCTTTATTGGAACTAATATATCATCGGTAATTTTTCCCATTAAAAAGGGAGAGTGGTGAAATAGGCAAACCCTAGGTCGTTCTAAGTTAGGGACATGCTCGGCACAGATTTCTGGGCCTAACGGCCTGTATTGTGCTACAGGTTTTTCTATGTTTCTATGTTGCCTATGTTATAGACACCAGTATATAGGAACGAAGGGGGAGCCGTTTCTGCAAACCTGTGTATGTGCAGGTGTGGCCAGAAATAAAAAGAACTTTCAGTTTAACATTAGGGTTGGAATGAGAACTTCAGATATGTGTATCACTAGATTCTCCTCCACTGAAGGTGCGAACTCCACAGACGGAACGGATTCATTTTCATTTCAATTAATTTCAATTTAAGTTTCATTTTAATTTCAACACACAGAACTGCCCAAGAATACAGCCAGGACCTGGCTGTTAATTGCAATACCGACAGTCCCACGTGACACAAAGCACACACAATATGTATAAAATGGAAAGATAGCAAGCATATGTAGAATATCAAGGAAACACATTCACGCATTATGTACGCGCGCACGCCACACACACACACACACACACACACACACACACACACACACACACACACACACACACAAACACACACACACACACGCACGCACATTTATGCAGCTTGAAGCCCCTGGGTAATTTGAATACGCGGTAATCAACAATTGTTCACAAAGAGATTGTCTTCTGCCGAGCGAACACTCGGGGGCAGCACAGACTCCTGTCTGGAGGCAGCGCCTCACCGCCTCCATCTTGCCCAGCTGCTTCATTTACTCTCCCATGAGCAACCCTCTCACTTTACACCCGAACTTTATTGGAACTAATATACCATCGGTAAGGTTTGCCATTAAAAAGGGAGAGTGGTGAAATAAAATAGAGTTGCAGGGACATGTAAACAAGAACGCCATTGCAGATAGCTGAGTGGTTGTTGGATCAGATGTTGTTAAGGCCTCCCACAAAGTCAAGGAGCAAAATGTTGAGCCTGCTGGGATTCAAATTCTGAGCTGCGTACGTTTCAATGCAGGAAGTATTGTACGAAAGACCGATGAGCTCAAGTCCGGGGTCAACGGCTGGAATTATGATATTGTAGACATCAGTGAGACGCCGTTGCAGGGCGGGCAGGAGCGTCAGCTCAACATTCCCGGTTTCGGTTGTATTAGTCGTGAAGAAGCGGGAAACATTCAAAGTTGAGGCGAGGCTTTACTAGTCATATGAGGTTCATTGACAAACCAAACTCAGGGAGGGGAGGGTTCATGTGCCTCTTTGACAGGGAAGTTAATGTGCAGGGAATACAGGGGAATGGTTGTTGTGCAGTCAGAAGTGATTTAGCTCAACTGGTATATCACAACATTGCGGGTCGTAGGGTCCGTTCTTTTCAGTGATGTACGATCACTGCTCTGGAAGAGGGGCAAAAAGGCAGATTTAAACTCATCGAGTGGGCAGACAAGGGTGGTGGTGTTGATCAAGGTCTTTGACGGTAGTTTCCGAAATACAGAGAACAACTACTTCACGGGCACAGCTGTCACTGTGACACCTACACACCCTTCACCATGACATGGACACAACCCCGACCGGATGCTGAGCGACCCCATACCGTGACACCCACACGCATCTCGCCGTGACACTCTGCGGAACAACATTGGAACTTGAACTGGATGAACTTGGGATCATTCGGGAGCTGACCGGGTGATGAGGAGGGCATATAGAGAGGTATTTACACCCAATGTTTCGGATACTTGAAATTGGGTGACATACAGGAAGGTGAAAGGGGTTAAACAGCGAGAACCAATGCAGAGACCCCTTTTGGCCAACCCGCTCAATAACAGGTAGACCACTCTGTATACTTCTGGATGGGAGGAGAGAGATGCAAATGACCAAGCAGGGGAAAGTCTCACCGGTCAGGTCTCTGACACTGACTATGGTTCTGTGGCTCAGCAGGGAAAGGGGTGAAATCTGGCGAGCTAAATCGATAGGATTGTCTTTGTTAGTGGAACGGAAAAGAGGTACTGTGGACGAGAACGATATTTCTCGATGGTATGCTGTCGTTACCGTCACCAGGATATAGGTAGAAAAAGGGAGCCGGTTCTCCAAATTTATTTATGTGCAGGTGTGGACAAAATTAGAAAAAATACCTTCAGTTTAAAATGTGGCTAAAGAGTTATGGTTGGAGCGTACATAATATGTATAAATTATCAAGATAGCAAGCATATGCAGGATATGAGTCAATACATTCACGCATTATGTATATACACACACACACACACACACACACACACACACACACACACACACACACACACACACACACACACACACACACACACACACACACACATTTAAGCAGCTTAGCAGCTTGATGCCACTGGGCATTTTGAATGCCACGGTAATTTACAATTGTTCACAATAGAGACTGTCTTCTGCAGCCTGCCTGGAGACCGCGCCATACCGCCCCCACCTTGCTCAGCTCCTTCATTGCCTCTCCCATGAACAACTCTCTCAACTTACACCTGAATTGGAATCGAACTAATATCCTAGCGGTAATGTTTGCCATTAAAAGGGGAGAATGGTGGTATAAACTAGAGTTGCAGGGGCATAGAAACAAGAACGCCATTACAGATCGTTGAGTGGTTGTTGGGACAGATGTTGCTAAGATTTCTGGAAAAAGTCAAGAAGCAAAAGGTTGAGCCTGCTGGGACTCATGTTCTGAGCTGCGTAGGTTTCAATGCAGGAAGTATTGTTTGAAGGGCAGATGGGCTCAGGTCAGGGGTCAACGCCTCTAAGCCTGATAGGACAGATATTAGGGAGACTAGATTGCAACTGGGACAGTAGCGTTTGCATAAGCTATGAACGAGACACACAACTCTCACTGTGACACGGAGATGTTCTTCAATGGGACACTTAAAATGTTTCGGTGTCACTGCCAAAACCCATAAACTGATATGAACACGCCCCTCATCGTGACACTGATACACTGACAGGCTCTGTACCACAGCAGGATCTCACCACTCAACGATACCAACTCAGAGTCAGGCCCTGCACTGTAACTCGAATACAGTCCTCCCCATATGCATAACACCCTCCCTCTGCAAAACCACACCCAGATACCGTCATCCTCCTTCTACACGATTCCCAGTCACCGTCACACAGACTGCATTACACCACTCCCGTCTCCATCACCCATCCCTCGCCTACAAGTAACCCCGTCTCCGTGACCCACACCCTCTCCTGCAAAACACACGCACAGTGCTGGTGGAACACAGCAGGCCAGACAGCGTCGATGACATTTCGGGCCGTGATCCTTCGTCAGGACTAACTGAAAGGAAAGATAGGAAGAGATTTGAAAGTAGTGGGGGGGAGGGGAAAAATGCGAAATGATAGGAGAAGACCAGAGGGGGTGCGATGAAGCTAAGAGCTGGAAAGGTGATTGGCGAAAGTGATACAGAGCTGGAGAAGGGAAAGGATCATGGGACAGGAGGACGAGGGAGAAAGAAAGAGGGAGGGGAGCACCAGAGGGAGATGGAGAACAGGCAAAGCGTGATGGGCAGAGAGAGAGAAAAACACAAACAACTAAATATGTCAGGAATGGGGTAAGAAGGGGAGGGGGTTCATTAACGGAGGCTACCCAGCCGGTATATACCGGCTTCCAATCTGATGGCATGAACATTGACTTCTCTAACTTCCGCTAATGCTCCTCCCCTTCTTACCCCATCCCTGATACATATAGTTTTTTCTTTCCCTGTCTGTAGTACACCTCCCCCCGTTCCACCGGATATCGATCGCCAGGATCTGAGCCTCTCCACAACTCTGCATGCGCAGGCCGATCACGTGCTTCCACACCACTTGCATCAGTGTTTGCATTCTCACCACCCTTTCCCTGGCCTCCTCTCTCCTCCCCTTCCTTCCTCTAACGGCAGCACACAATCCGCTCACACACACACAGACCATCTCCGACACTGGCAATTCAAGACTTCTGGAATGCCGAAAGGCTGGGTATTGGTGAGTGGGGAGAACGGAGGAGGGAGAGGGTTTCGTACTTTTGCTGACTCCGGTAGGGTGTGATGCTACGGTGCGGGAGGTACATCCTTGACCCCGGGAATGTGATGGGATAATATTTAGGGAGCTTCGCTGGTTATCCGACCCAGGAACTGTGCGTTTGGTAGGTGTGGACGGAGCCTCACTCTATGTGTGACCCCGGAGTGTGTGTTGAAACAATATGAAGGGTGTTGCACTCTGTGTCTGATCCCGGGGGGGGGGGGGGGTGATGGATCGTTGCGGAGGGAGCGTTACTCAGTGTATGTTTCCAGGTGTGTGTGATCGGATTTTATGGAAGGATTCTCACTCTGTCTGTGACTCCTGGCCATGGGTCAGCGGATTTCGGCTTTTAAACAGACTCCATTCAGAGATAGGGAGCAAGAAAATGGTGCCTGACACATTCTGCTCCAACGGCTGCAAACTGAACACCCTTTCTGTGGCCTCACTCTCCTCCCCTTCCTTCCTCTTTTCACAGCACACCATTCCTTCTCTATGATTCTTTTTTATTTGTAATATTTTTATTGAATAATATGGAATAATAATGGATTACAATTTCCTCCATTTTGCTTTTTGTATCTTACCCCTAAACAAACCTCCCCTCACCCGCCCTCCCCGAACATACAAGGACAGCGAATGTATTTACAATACAACACTTCACAAACACAAGTACGGACATTTCACAGCCATACCCCCACACTACTTGAAGACGGTCCCACACACATCTACAACATCTCAGATGATCCAGAATACACTCATATTACTATTCATCAACAACCCTGTGAGGTAAACCATATGCGTGTTAAACGGGAAGCAACATCCCAAGTTCAATCAAATACCCTCAGCTGGCAGGTAATTCCTTCAGACTCCCAGAATATGACAAGAGAGACCCCCATTTCGAATAGAACTTTCTCACAGACGCCCTCAGAGTGAATTTAATCTTTTCTAATTTCAGAATAAAACATTACGAACTCTAACGAAGCAGCAGCAGATGGGGGAGTGGCAGATTTCCAGACCAGCAAGATTCTCCTACGGGCCAAAAGCAATGTAAGTGAAATGATATCCGACTTGTATGCATTTAAACCCAAAACTTTATCTGCCACACCAAATACAGGTATAAGCGGGCAAGGTCTCAGTGTCACCCCCAAAACCTCACTGATAATTTACAAAAACCTGTTCCCAGAAGCCATCAAGCCAAGGGCAAGACCAAAATGCATGCACTAAACCAGCCGGAGAGAAGGAACACCTGTCACAGCCAGCGTCTGTCTCAGGATATTTGTCAGCACGCCTGGCTTTACTTAAATTAACCATGTAAAACTTTAAATTGTATGAGCCCGAGTCTAGCACATGATGACGAGGAATGAACCCTATTCAGTGCTTTTGCCCAATATTCCTCAGCCAGATCCACACCAAGGTCATCCTCCCAGCTCGTCGTAGTTTCGTTTAGATCTTGAACTCCCAAAGACATCAGCTGAGAATATAGTACAGAGATCAGCTCATTAATAATAAAGCTAAGAGTGAGTTTGTCCCACAACATAGCAGGTGGTACATCAGGAAAAGAGGGATTTTTTTCCTTGACAAAGTGGAAAATATGCAGGTATTGAAAAAAAAAATGATTATGCGGAAGGCCATATTTACTGCACAGGTTATCAAAACTATCAAATATATTATCAGTGCACAAATCCTTAATGCGCATAAGGCCGTTCAAACCCATTGTCTAAAAACTGAATCGAGTGTGGAAGGAAGAAATAGATGGTTTCGATGAATGGGACCCAAAACTGAACTGATGTGAACGTATAGTGGCAGCGAAATTGATTAAACATTTTGAGGGTGGATAACCCGACAGGGTCAGATGTGAATTGAGAGGATTTCAATGGGAATGTTCTCTGATTCCTCTCCTAACACCTTGAAATAACGTAGTTGACTTAAGTGCAATAGAAAGAGGCCCAACTGCTAATGCAGAAAGATTCTATGATTCTTAAGTGGGTGAGTGAGCAGCTCGACGTCCTGGTCCATATATGTACCAATGAAATCGGTATGTATGAGAAGGTGTTTCTGCACAGTGAGGTCAGGGATTTAACTATTAACTGAAAGGACAGGACCACCACCCGTCCCAGTGTGCCCAGACACAGGAAGACCATACAGTTTAGCACGTGGCTCAAGCTACGGTGCAGATGGGAGGGGTTCAGAATTCATTGTGTTTATTCCAAGGAACGTGGGATGTCTACTGAAGAGATGGAAAACGGTTTACACATATAGACAATAGACAGCAGGTGCAGGAGTAGGCCATTTGGCCCTTCTAGCCAGCACCGCCATATACTGTTATCATGGCTGATCATGCACAATCGGTACCCCGTTAATGCCCTATCCCCATATACCTTGACCCAGCTATCTGTAAACTCTAACTAAACTCTCTGGAAAGCATCAAGAAACTTCGCCTCCACTGCCTTCTGGGGCTGAGCATTCCACAAATCCACCACTCTCTGGGTGAAATTTTTTTCCGCATCTCTGTTCTAAATGGCCTACCCCTATTCGTAAACTGTGGCCTCTAGTTCTGGACTCACCCATCAGCGAGAGCATGCTTCCTGCCTCCAGTGTGACCAATCCCTTAATAATCTTATATGTTTCAATCAGATCCCCTCTCATCATTCCAAATTCCAGTGTATACAAGCCCAGTCGCACCAATCTTTTAACATATGACAGTCCCACCATTCCGGAAATTAACCTTGTGTACCTACGCTGCACTCCCTCAATAGCAAGAATGTCCTTCCTCAAATTTGGAGACCAAAACTGCACACAATACTCCAGATGGGGTCTCACCAGGGCTCTGAACATCTGCAGAAGGACCTCTTTACTCCTATACACAATTTATCTTGTTATAAAGGCCAGCATGTCATTAACTTTCTTCACAGCCTGCTGTACCTGCATGCTTGCTTTCATTGTCTGATGTACAAGAACACCTCGATCTCGTTGTACTTCCCCCTTTCCTAACTTGACACCATTTAGTTAGTAATCACCCTTCCTGTTCTGGCCACCTAAGTGGATAACCTCACATTTATCCACATTAAACTGCATCTGCCATACATTCGCCCACTGACCTAGCCTGTCCAAGTCACCCTGCATTCTCATAACATCCTGCTGACATTTCACATTACCACCCAGCTTTGTGTCATCGGCAAATTTGCTAATGTTACTTTACAATCCCTTCATCTAAATCAATAATGTATATTGTAAACAGCTGCGGTCCCAGCACCGAACATTGCGGTATCCCACTGGTCACAGCCTGCAATTCCGAAAGGGACCCATTAATCGCTACTGTTTGTTTCCTGCCAGCCAACCAATTTTCAATCCATGTCAGTACTCTGCCCCCAATACCATGTGCTTTCATTTTGCCAAATTACCTCCTATGTGGGACTTTATCAAAGATTTTCTGAAAGTCCAGGTAAATTATATCCACTGGCTCTCCCTTGTCCATTTTCATCGTTGCATCCTCAAAAAACTCCAGAAGATTAGTCAACCTTGATTTTCCCTTCGCAAATCCATGCTGACTCGGATTGATCCTTCTACTGCTATCCAAATGTGTCGTAATTTCCGCTTTTACACTTGACTGCAGCATCTTTCCCACCACTGACGTCAGGCTAACCTGTCCATAATTCCCTGTTTTCTCTCTCCCTCCTTTCTTGAAAAGTGGGACAACTTTAGCGACCAATCCACAGGAACTGATATGGAATTTATAGAACATTGGAAAATGATTACCAATGCGTCCACAATTTCTAGAGCCGTCTCCTTCAATACCTTGGGATAAAGACCATCAGGTCTCGGGGACTTATCAGCCTTCAGAACCAACAGTCTATCCAACACCGTTTCTTGCCTAATATAAATTTCCTTCAGTTCATCCACTACCATAGTTTCTGTGGTCACTATTACATCTGGGAGATTGTTTGTGTCTTCCCTAGTGAAGACAGATCCAGAGTACCTGTTCAACCCATCTGCCATTTCCTTGTTCACCATAATAAATTCACCCGTTTTTTGTCTTCAATGGCCCAATTTTGGTCTTAATTGTCTTTTTTTTTTCTTTTCATATACCTAAAGAAGCTTTTACTCTCTTCCTTCATATTCTTGGCTAGTTTGCCTTCGTAACTCTTTTTTTTTTCTCCGTGCATTGTCTTTTTTGTTATTTACTGTTGCTCTTTAAAAGTTTCCCAGTCCTCCGGCTTCCCGCTCATCATTGCTATGTTATACTTCTTCTCTTTTATTTTTATACTGTCTTTACTTCCCTCGCCAGCGACGGCCGCCCCTTACTCCCCTTAGGATCTTTCTTCATCTTTGGAATAAACCGGTCCTGCACCTTCTGCATTATTCCCAGAAATACCTGCCATTGTTGTTCCACTGTTTTCCCTGCTAGGGTATTGTTCCATTGAACTTTGGCCAGCTCCTCCCTCATAGCTGCTTAGTTCACTTTGTTCAACTGTAATACTAACACATCCGATTCTCCCTTCTCCTTCTCAAATTGTAGGTTAAAATACATCATATTATGGTCACTATCTCCAAATGGCTCCTTTACCTCGGGGTCCCTGATCATTTCTGGTTCATTGCACAATACTAAATCTAGAATTGCCTTCTCCCTGGTAGGCTCCAGCACAAGCCGTTCTAAGAATCCATCTCGGGGGCACTCCACAAACCTCGTTTTTTGGGGTCCAGTACCATACTACTTTTCCCAGTCTACCTGCATGTTGAAATCCCCCATGTCAACAGTATCATTACTTTTGCGACATGCCAATTTTAACTCTTCGTTCAACTTACACCCTACATCCAGACTACTGTTTGCATGCCTGTAGATAACTTCTATTAGGGTGTTTCTACCCTTAGAATTTCTCAGTTCTATCCATATTGACTCTGCATCCCCTGTGGGCTTTGTGGGTGGAAATATAGAAACATAGAAAACTACAGCACAATGCAGGCCCTTCGGCCCACAAAGTTTAGCTCAACATGTCCTACCTTTAAAATTACTAGGCACTGAGTACAGTACTCCAGGTGGGGCCTGGTCAGGGTCATATATAACTGCAACATTACCTCTCGGCTCTAATTTGTATTCCACGATTGATGAAGGCAAATACACCGGACGCCTTCTTAACCATAGAGTCAACCTGCGCAGCTGCTTGAGCGTCCTCTGGACTCGGACCCCCAAAGTCTCTCTGATCAGCACAGTGCCACGACTATTACAATTAGTACTGTCAGATTATTGAGCAACCAAACAGAACCACTTCACAAGTGTCTGGATTGAACTCCATCTGCTACTTCTCAGACCAGTTTTACATCCAATCAATGTCCCGCTGGAACGTTGAACAGCCCTCTACACTATCCACACACCACCAACCTTTGTGTCATCATCAAACTTACGAACCCATCCTTCACTTCCTTATCCAGGTCATTTATAAAGATCACGAACAGTAAGGGTCCCAAAACAGATCCTCACGCACCCCACTGGTCAACGACCCCCATGCAGAATATGACCCGTTCACACCCACTCTTTGGCTTTTATGGGCAAGCCAGTTCTGGATCCACAAGGCAATATTCCCTTGTGTCCCACCCCACTTTACCTCCTCAATAAGCCATGCATGGGTACCTTATCAAATGCCTTGCTAAAATCCATATATACCACATCTACTGCTCTTCCTTCAGCAACTTGTTTTGTCACATCCTCATAAAATTCAATCAGGCTCGTACGGCACAACTTGCCCTTGGCAAACCATTCTGACTGTTCCTAATCATATCATACCTCTGAAAAAGTTCATAAATCCTGCTCTCAGGATCTTCTCCATCAACTTACCAAACAGTGATGTAAGACTTTCTTGAATATAGGAACAACATACACTACCCTGCAATACTGCAGATCCTCTCCCGTCCCAACTGATGATTCAGATATCATCGTCAGAGGCTCAGCAGTCTCCTCCCTCGCCTCCCATTGTAGCTGGGGTACATCTCATCCGGTCCCGGCGACTTATCCAACTGGAACTTTTCAAAAGCTCCAGCACAGCCTCTTTCTTAATATCTGCATGCTCAAGCTCTTCAGTTGGCTGAAGTTATCACTACTATCACCAAGATCCTTTTCCACAGTGAATACTGAAGCAAAGTATTCATTAAGTATCTCTGCTATTTCATCCGGTTCCGTACACAATTTCCCACTGTCACTTTTGATGTGTCAATGCTTTCACGTCTTATCCTCTTGTTCTTCACATACTTGTAGAATGCCTTGGGGCTTTCCTTAATCTTGCTCACGACGGCATTCACATGGCCACTTCTGGCTCTCCTAATTTCCCTGTTAACTCCTTCCTCTTTGCTTTATAATCTTCTAGATCTCTAATATTACCCAGCTCTATGAACCTTTCGTAAGCTTTTCTTTTCTTCTTGACAGACATTTGTCACTCTCCGATCACTTCCGACCGAACCCAGAAGGCTCTTTGGGAACAATATCAGCAGGATGAACAGCAACCGGTGCTAATACCGTCTAAATGTCTATGAGTTGCATTTTAACATTCAATACGGGATAAACGCGAATTCCATTCTGTTCCTCTGCCAGACAAACTGTCTCGAGAATGCTTACACCCTCAACAAAATCCTCTCTATCTACAAAAGCAAATTCTCCTGCCAACTGTTGACCAGCAGGAAAACGTGAGGTAAAACTCCCCATCCCCCGCTCCTAATCGTAAGGAGAAAGAGAGAGACGAAGAGTGAGTGTGTGTGTGTGTGTGTGTGTGCGAGAGAGAGAGAGAGAGAGAGAGAGAGAGAGAGAGAGAGAGAGAGAGAGAGAGAGAGAGAGAGAGAGAGAGAGAGAGAGATACAGACAGACAGACAGATAGACAGACAGACAGATAGACAGACAACCATAGAGCAAGAGACCGAAAGAGTCGGTGTCTGACCCAGGATTCTGTGAAGGGAAGGTGTGGAGGGATCTTCACTTTGACTCTAACTCCGGTTGTGATTGATGGGACAGAGTCGTGGGAACTTCACTCTGTGTATGACCCCGGTCGTGTCTTTTCGGACGTTCCATTGGTTAATGTTCTGTAACTCTCTCTCTTTCTCTCTCTCTCTCTCTCTCTCTCTCTCTCTCTCTCTCTCTCTCTCTCTCTCTCCTCTCTCTCTCTCTCTCTCTCTCTCTCTCCTCTCTCTCCTCTCTCTCTCTCTCTCTCGCCCTTCGTCTCTCTCTTCCTGCTTGACTCTACGCCCACACACACACACACACACACTCTGTCCACACCCAAATCACTATGCATCTATTTCCTCTCCCTCACTCTCTTTCTGCGCTGACTCTCTTCTCTTTTGCTGTACCGCCTCTATTTGACACACTCTCCCTACCCCCTCTCACATACTGTACGGTCCCTACGCCATCTCCGTATCTGAGATACATTCCATTTGCTAAACGCTTCCCTTCCACGTCGACCCCGCACCCTCCTTCCTCCCTCTGTGTGACATACAATTGTGGTTAATGTAAGGGAGAGATGACGCCTAGTATTACAACTCGCCCCCTCCACTGGAGATCTATCACCAGGATCTGAGCTTCTCCACAGTTCTGTATGCACAGGCCGGTCGTGTGGTTCCACACCACTTGCTTCAGCATCTGCAATCTTAACACCCTTTCTCTCGCCTCTTCTCTCCTCCTCTTCCTTGCTCTTCCACAGCACAAACACACTCACATACCATCTTGGAGAGGCACACTCAATTTGACACTCGGACGCCTAAAGGCCGGGTATTGGTGAGAGGGTAGCACGGAGGAGGGAGAGCGTTGAGCAGTTTTACTGCCTCCATTACATTGTGCTGCGATGGCGGCGGAGCAACTTTACATCAGTGAGGCCATGTCTGCATCGACACCACTCCCTGTAGGGCCCAGTATATCACCACCAATATATTCCCATTCCGGGTTCAAGCCCCCCACACCGTCCCCCCACACACATACACAACAACACACTTCGGATGGTGGTGGTGTGTGTGTGTGTGTGTGTGTGTGTGTGTGTGTGTGTGTGTGTGTGTGTGTGTGTGTGTGTGTGTGTGTGTGTGTGTGTGTGTGTGTGTGTGTGGTGTGTGTGTGTGTGTGTGTGTGTGTGTGGTGCTAGTTGCTGACAGCAGTTTGGTGGCTCTGCTTAATATTCTGTGGCTCAGAAGGGAATATGAGGGAGAGCAGAGGCGAGCTGTCTTGACAGGGGATTCGTTAATATCGCTAACAAAAGGAGATTCTGTGGAGAGAACGAGAGTGCTGGATGGTATGTTTCTGGGACCCATGTTCTGAGTTGCGCAGTTTTCATAGAAACATAGAAAACCTACAGCAAAATACAGGCTCTTCGGCCCACAATGTCGTGCCGAACATGTCACTCTTTAGAAATTAGTTGGCTTACTTATAGCCCTTCACTAATGTCCATGTACCTACCTCGAAGGCTTTTAAAATACCCTATCGTATTCCTCTCCACCAACTTTGCCGGCAGCCATTTCCACGCACTCCCAACTCTCTGAGTAAAAATATACCTCTGACATTCCCTCTGTACCTACACACCAGCTACTTAAACGGTGTCCTCATGTGGCCACCATATCAGCCCTGAGGAAAAAATGCCTTTGACTATCCATACGATTAATGCCTCTCTTCATATTTTCCGCCTCTGTCAGGTGACCTCTCATACTCCTTGGCTCGGTGGAGAAAAACTCAATGTATTATCATAAGGCATGATCCCCACTCGAGGAAACATCCCTGTAAATCTTCTCTGCACCCTTTCTATGGCTTCCAAATCCTTTCCGTAGTGTGGAGACGTGAAGTGAGCACAATACTCCAAGTGGGATCTGGTCAGGGGCATATATACCTGCAACATTACCTCTCGGCTCTAAATTGAATTCCACGATTTATTAAGGCAAATACGCCGTACGCCTTC
The DNA here is from genome assembly GCF_048418815.1 of Hemitrygon akajei. Classification (NCBI taxonomy): domain Eukaryota; kingdom Metazoa; phylum Chordata; class Chondrichthyes; order Myliobatiformes; family Dasyatidae; genus Hemitrygon; species Hemitrygon akajei. The sequence goes on from NW_027331957.1 coordinate 989,473, forward strand.
ACAACCACAATGTCACCCTGCGCAGCTGCTTTAAGCGTTCTATGAACTCGGACCCCAAGGTCTCACTGATCCTCCACAGTGCCAAGATTCTGACCATTAATACTATAATTTGCAATATCATTGACATACGAAAATAGACAACCTTTTCAAGTATCTGGGTTGAAATCTTTCTACTGCTTCTCAGAGCAGTTCTGCATCCAATCAATGTCCCTCTGTAAAAGCTGACAGCCCTCTACACTACCCACACATACTCCAACCGTTTTTTTGTTATTATCACACTTAATTTTCCACATGCTCAATCTTTTCAGTCTGCTGCAAGTTATCACCACTATCACCAAGATCCTATTCCATAGTGAACACTGAAGCAAAGTATTCATTAAGTACCTCTGCTATTTCCTATGGTTCCATACACACTTTCCCACTGTCACACTTGATGGGTCCAATTCTTTTACGTCTTCCCCTCTTGCTCTTCACACAATAGTAGAATGTCTTGGGATCTTCCTTAATCCTGCCTGCCAACACCTTCACATGGCTCCTTCCCGCTCTCCGAATTTCCTTCTTAAGCACCTTCCAATTAGCCTTATAATCTTCGAGATCTCTAACATTACCAAACTCTATGAACCCCTTTTGTAAGCTTTTCTTTTCTTTCTGATAGATATTCGTCTCTCTCCGCTCACATCCGACCGAGAATAGAAGACCTTTGGGAACAAGAGGAACAGAAACCGGTGCTGATATCGTCTAAATGTCCATGAGTTGCATTTACACGTTGAATACAGATTTAACGTTCTGGTCCTCGAGCAGACCAACTGTCTCAAGAATGCTTACACGCTCAACAAGAATCTCACTATAACCGAAAGCAAATTCTGCAAACTGTTGACCAGCGGGATATGCGAGGTAAACCCCCTCCCTCCCACTACCCCGCCCCTAACCTTAAAAACAGAGGGGGAGAGAGAGAGAGAGAGAGAGAGAGAGAGAGAGAGAGAGAGAGAGAGAGAGAGAGAGAGAGAGAGAGAGAGAGAGAGAGAGAGAGACAGACAGACAGACAGACAGACAGACAGACAGTCAGACAAACAGAGAGCTGGAGTGTGAAAGCTACGATGTCCGACCCAGGATTCTGTGATGGGACGTGTGGAGGGATCTTCATTCTGTGTCTCACCCCGGCAGTGTGTGATGGGATGGAGTCGTGGAACTTTCACTCTCTGTCTGACCCCCGGTCGTGTTTGCTCAGACGTTCCATGGGTTATTGTTCTGTATCTCTCTTTCTCAACCCCTACCCTCTCTCTGTCGCTCTCTCTCTCTCTCTCTCTCTCTCATCTCTCTCTTCCTGCTTCACTCTACGCCCACACACTAATTCTCTGTCCACACCCAAATCTCAATGTCTCTACCTCCCTCTCCCTCTCTCTTCTTTCTGCGCTGACTCTCTTCTCTTTTGCTGGACAGCCTCTATTTGACACACTCTCTCTACCCCCTCTCACATACTGTAACGTTCCCTACGCCCATCTCCGTATCCGGGATTCAATCCATTTGCTAGACGCTCCCCATCCACGTCGACCCCGCATACCCCTTCCTCCTCTGTGTCACAGACAATTGTGGGGAGTATAAGGGAGAGATGACGCCTAGTATTACACCCTCGCACCCTCCACCGGATATCTATCACCAGGATCTGAGCTTCTCCACAGCTCTGTATGCACAGGCCGGTCGTGTGGTTCCACATCTCTTGCTTCAGTATCTGCAATCTTAACACCCTTTCCCTGGCCTTATCTCTCCTCCCCCTTCCTTGCTCTTCTCGCAGCACACACACACACACACACACACACACACACACACACACACACACACACATACACACACACACACACACACACACACACACACACAGCACACAACACACACACACACACACCACACACACAACACGCACACACACACAAACACCACACACACACACACACACACACACACACACACACACACACACAGACCATCTTTGAGAGGCATACTCAATTTGACACTGGAAGGCCTAAAGGCTGGGTATTGGTGAAAGGGGAGAACGGGGCAGGGAGAGCATAGCGCAGTTTTTCTGACTCCATTACAGTGTGCTGCGATGGCGCCGGAGCAACTTTACATCAGTGACCCCATGTCTGCGTCGACAACCGCTTCCTGTAGGGCCCACTATATCACCACCCATATATTGCCATTCCGGCCTCAAGCCCCCTACGCACATACACAACCACACACCGGATGCTGGTGTGTGTGTGTTGTGTGTGTGTGTGTGTGTGTGTGTGTGTGTGTGTGTGTGTGTGTGTGTGTGTGTGTGTGTGTGTGTGTGTGTGTGTGTGTGTGTGTGTGTGTGTGTGTGTGTGTGTGGTGGTAGTTGCTGACAGCAGTTTGGTGTCTCTGTTTAACGTTCTGTGACTCAGAAGGGAATGTGAGGGAGAGCAGAGGCGAGCTGTCCTGACAGGGGATTTGTTAATATGGGCAACAAAACGGAGGCTCTGTGGAGAGAACGAGAGTCCTGGATGGTATATTGCTGGGACCCATGTTCTTTGCTGCATAGTTTTAATGAAAACAGAAAACCTACAGCACAATAAGGTCCTTCGGCCCACTAAGTTATGCCGAACATGTCCCTACTTTAGAAATTACTAGGCATATCTATAGTCCTCAATCTTACTATGTTCCATTGACCTATCCAAAAGTCTTTTAAAATAATCTATCTTATTCGCATCCATCACAGTTGCCGTCAGCCCATTCCACTAACTCATCACTCTCTCAGTAAAGAGCTTACCGCTGACATCACCTCTGTACCTACTTCCAAGCACCTTAAACTGTGCCCACTTCTGATAGACATTTCAGCCGTAGGAAAAGGTCTGTGACTGTCCACACGATCAATGCCTCTCATCATCTTATACATCTCTATCAGGTCACCTTTCATTCTCCGTCGCTCCCAGGAGAAATGGCTGGGTTCACTCAACCTATTCTCACAGGCATGCTCCCCATTCCAGGCAGCATCATTGTAAATCTCCTCTTCAATCATTTTATGGCTTCCTCATCCTTTCTTCAGTGAGGCGACAACAACTGAGCACAATACTCCAATGGTATGACCAGGGACCTATATAGCTGCAACATTACCTCTCAGCTTCTAAATTCAGTTCCACGATTGATGAAACTCGATACACCGTACGCCTTCTTAACCACAGAGTCAACCTGCGCAGCTGCTTTGAGCGTCCTATGGACCCGGACCCCAAGATCCCTCTGATCCTCCACACTGCCAAGAGACTTACCATTAATACTATATTCTGCATGAGATTTGATCTACTAAAATGAACCACTTTACACTTATCTGGGTTGATATCTATCTGCCACTTCTCAGCCCAAGTTTTGCATCCTTCAATGTCCAGCTGTAAACTTTAACA